>NC_079169.1:82444278-82569278 GCF_947568905.1 Ostrea edulis
GGACCAAGGTGACTCAGGTGAGCGATGTGGCCCATGGGCCTCTTGTTCAGTTTATGGTCCTGAGGCCTGGTTTTTAGATCATTGGAGTAAACTCAGGTGACCTGATGAAATTGTGTGTCATCCGTCTTGCATTAACAATTGAACATTTTTAACTTTTTGATAACAACCGATCCAATTCTTCTCAAATTTGGTGTGAAGCATCTTTGAGACAAAAGGGACATAAGTTGTAAATTTCAGGACTTCTGCTCACTTGGGGCCTTAGGGGCGGGGCAAAAACGGTCAAAAATTTAAGTTTCAATTTAGTATCAATAGCGTTAAAGAAGATATTATTCAAATTTTTTACACATATACAATGTATATGTATGTACCACGTGTCCTGGAGTCAGAACCCCTATCCATGAAATTTACAAGTTTAGTAGAAGTATTCCTGCTCTATATTACTATGCATTTAGTTTCCTTTAGATAATGCAGTTGTAGAGAAGATTTTTGAAAATTTGGTCAATTTTTGGAAGTTTTTGCCCCACCTCTAAGGCTTCAGGGGTGCAAGAGTCCTGGAATTTATAATGTATGTCCCGAGTAATTATGGAGACCATTTTGGCCCCACCCTTACTCCTACAAGAGCATTGGTTAACGTCCTTATGCCCCTTATACTGTATACCTAAGTAAGAAAAACATTTTCGACCCTCATTTGGCTGCCAGGGTAAAATTGAAAATTCTAAAACTATTGCACATCTACAGGACACCACCTATCATATTCCAAAAGATTAATTGGTTACTGTTTTGAATAAAGCAGAGTTTGAGGAAGAAGAACGTAACAACCATATACCTGAACTCTCTTGAGAGAGTGTGGGTATAACTAGTCAATTTGTAGTTATTAGTCAATTTTCTGATTTAAGTCCAGACAATTAATTGTTATATAAGATTATATACCTGAACTCTCTTGAGAGAGTGTGGGTATAACTAGTCAATTTGTAGTTATTAGTCAATTTTCTGATTTAAGTCCAGACAATTAATTGTTATATAAGATTATATACCTGAATTCTCTTGAGAGAGTGTGGGTATAACTAGTCAATTTGTAGTTATTAGTCAATTTTCTGATTTAAGTCCAGACAATTAATTGTTATATAAGATTATATACCTGAACTCTCTTGAGAGAGTGTGGGTATAACTAGTCAATTTGTAGTTATTAGTCAATTTTCTGATTTAAGTCCAGACAATTAATTGTTATATAAGATTATATACCTGAACTCTCTTGAGAGAGTGTGGGTATAACTAGTCAATTTGTAGTTATTAGTCAATTTTCTGATTTAAGTCCAGACAATTAATTGTTATATAAGATTATATACCTGAACTCTCTTGAGAGAGTGTGGGTATAACTAGTCAATTTGTAGTTATTAGTCAATTTTCTGATTTAAGTCCAGACAATTAATTGTTATATAAGATTATGTAATATGGTATTTTCCTAGTCATTTGTTAGTTTTAATAGCCATGACATATTCACACAAAGAAATTTCTTCTTATTTCTTTCATATGGAATGTACAGCAAAAACAAGCTGCAAATTACTGGAATTGTTTTTCCGTTCTCTGGCAAAATTATGGAAATGAAATATATTTTGTAACTAAGATAGAATTTACTTTGGGATCAGACTACATTGAATGTGAATAATACAAATGCCTCGTTTACACGGATTCGCATTAAATTTTACTTTGCATTAAATTTGAAGTAAAATAATGCGCATTAAATTAATTCGAATTAGATAGCATTCACACGGCAGTAATATTTAATGCGAAGTAATCTAATGCGCATTAAATTTGTATGCATTTCTAGATTAAAGGGTGCACGATATAAATAATAGAATAGACTATATCATTGAAAATTATTTTATAGATATTTTAATGAATATTGTGTATATCTATACAGAATTCATTGTTCAAAACACTATACATAATTATGTTAACAATGTACATGCAACTGATCTACATACAAGGAGTTTTGTCGTGTTTGTTTTTATATGTTCCCAAGAAATTACTTGTCATTTCCTCTGACGACCAGCATTCATTCTTGACAATATATTGCTTCTTCATGAGCCCAGTTTAAAAAACCTCGGAACGTCTCTTTCACCATTCCGCTGACTACTGTTGTGACATAATTTTCAATTACTAATATGTATTGTACATGTAAGTCTACTATGACGTCATATAGTATTTTAAAAAATTAACAACGAGCAGCATATTTGTTAAATTGTAAACAGAAAATCATATCACTATTTTAAAACATTTTTCATGTGTCTCAAATTTGCCATTACGCATGCTTGTACATTTAATGTAAATTAGCTTCGCTTTGCGTTCACACGGAGTTAATGCGAAGTAAATTTAATTCACATTAAATCACGACGTAAAGTTTAATTCGAAGTAAACTAATGCGCATTAAAATCTCCGTGTGAACGCGGTTCAGATTTAATTCGCATTAATTAACTTACGTTTAATGTGAATCAAATTCTTCGTGTGAACGAGGCATAAAAATAAACAACCTAAATCTACCACACATGAATATTACAACAGAAACTCTTATACATATACAATAAACATTTATTTCTTTTAAAAATCAAAAGAAAAGAAAGAAAATTCTGAAATTCATACCCTAGCATTTTTCTTTGCTGTTTGTAAATACTGACAGCATACACATTTGTCCCTCATGTGTACATGTATACTAATGTTGATATTTGATGATTAACAGTGTTTACTCCACCCATATAATTAACTCCACCCATATTATTAACTCCACCCACAATGACTGCCATAACCTCCCCCCCCCCCCCCCCCCCCACCCCACCCCAACTCACACACATTACACAAACACAGACAGGAGTGAGGGGAGTGGTGAGTCTGCTCTAGCAGATGCAGAAATCAGATGCACAGTCTTTAAGTCTGATTTGCTTTGTGTGTGTTTGGGACTCTACATCTCCATTATACATCTCTATGATGCTTTTCAAGCAGAGTTATATATCCATACAATTTAATCATTTGTCATCATCAGCAGTGATGAATAAAATAGAAAATTAATGTTTATTCAGTATATGCATACAAATATATGTAAATACCAAGGATAACTCATGAAAGCTCAAAAACTTATTTCCAATGGGATCCTTTGATGCACGGATGTTGGTCACATACAACCATTGCCAATCATAAGGGTCAAACTCGGGTCGCAGCAGTGAGAAGCGAGACCGCTACCCGTACACCCTTTAAGCTTTCAGTGTATACAAAAAGATATATCATACAAGAGTGCTGAGTATTGTTGATACTGAAAAGGAACAGTAAAAATATTCTTAAGTACTGTGTAAACGAAATTTTCACCCTAAACTTTTTTTGCCCGTACACATTGGGAAATGGTTTCACTCAGATTTGAATTAGCCCATAGTTGTTTCTTGCTATTTTAAAGTTTTAAAGTAATGAATGAAGATTTATATTCACTTTAAGTTTTAGATTCACCCATTGAGAATAGGAATGAGATTGATGGATGAAAATAGAATGGAGATGACATTTACCCTGTATAGAGTTTTTATATGTACTGAGTACGGAAGAATAACACCAGAGAGTACAATATTTTGAAATTGAAAAGTTTTAAATTTACCTTTAATATAATTAGAAATATGAGAAAGTAAAATATTAAAAGCCCTCCTAGATTCAAACACACAAAACTACAGATCAGCATTTGACATGTTAACCTACTGAGCTACCCAGCTAGGAATCAGATTTAAAAGGAACATGTACAAGTATTTCTGATATTTATATTTTTTAAAAGAAAATCAGTCATTATGATTCATAAGAATGAACAAAGGGGTATAACTCTTGTGTTGGAATTTTCAGTGTATACATTATTTTAATTATCATCTTCATGTAAAGATTCAGGATTGGCGAAAGACATAGTCGATTCTGCACGAGACACAAAGTCAACCTCTTCACGATGTGGAATAGCCACACTGGGTCCGTAATGGCTGTTCTGTTGATGCCTCAATGATTCTACCACAGAACTAGAGGAAATGAGCATCCGAGAGCTGGACCTGCTTCTCCCATTCTGTGCAGAGTCTTTGCCTGAAATTGTAGAATTTGAACCTCTGTCGGGGAAGATGTTGTAAAGGTGGATTGTATTAACTGGACCATGGAAGTGGTTGTTATGTTTTGGGTGGGGACTCTCATGATGATTGGCAGCTGCTGAAGTGGTTACGGTTGGATTGTTTGGAGATTTGATGGATTTCGGCACTGAATTTACGGCATTTTCAGTTTGGCAGTGTGTGTTAGTACATTCTGGCTTCAGATTTGCACTACATGCTTTATCTGCCATATTTCTGTGGGACTTCCGCCTTGCCTTTGACATGTTATAGTTCAATTTTTCAGAGTCTTTTAATTTTTCTTTAGTGTCATGGTATAATTTGTTAAGCTTTTTGTTTTCATTGTCCTTGAGAGCTACTTTTTGCTTTTCATCATCAAGCAATTTCATGAACTTCATCCTCTGAGAATCATGGACCTCCTGTTTTTCTTGTACTGTCTGCATTTCTCTCTCCCAGTATTGGTTGCAAAGTTTGACATCTTTTTCTATTTCAATGACCTTTTCCCGACATTGTTGCTTAATTTCCTCTATTTCATCCTCGTATTTCTCGATCCTCATCTCTAGTTTCTGGATTTGATTTTTCTGTCGGATGCTTGTTTCTCGATATTGTTCATGAAGATCATTTTTATCTTGATTATTGTTAATCCTTTGGTTTTCTGCAACACTGTCAACAAGGTCCTGAATTTGATCTCTGTGGTCCGTCTTTGACAAGATGTTGTCGGCTTTAGTGGGTCCCAATTTTTCAGATTCTACGATAACACTGACAGCTTGTCTGAATTTTTTTTCTCTGTACTTAAATTCCTCTAATAACATCCTGCAGTGGACAAGAAGACTTACTCCTGTTTGTTTTGATTTGGGTAAGAAATGGTGCAGTTCTTCAGAGGAAATAAGATCTCGGCAGCGATTTTGACACTTATCTATAGATTTCACCTCTTCCCTTAATTTTTTGGTAAAAGGTATTGTTTCTGGGATGTCAAAAAAATCAAAGGACTTGCTTAGTTGAGATAGAGCCTGCAGAATCTTGGAGGATTCATCCAAAACATTTCTGGTGGGTAAGATTTCCCCTGCATTGGTGTGACAGAAGGCGTAAATCACATGGGCTGCTTTGGTTAGTTGATTCACATCTGTTAAGCAATCTTCCATAGTCTGTGTAGATGATTCTGTGAACGTTTTTTTCGGAGAGAGTAGTTTTAGGGCTTTTTGACGACTTCTTTGTTTCTGATTGGCACGCTTGGGTGGTTCCTTTCCGGTAGATTTGTTGCTGTTAGCGGGAAGAGCCAATTCTTTTCCGATTGATTTGTTGGGGATGTTCACAACAGTGGTCTCTTTCCCTGTGGGCTTACTCATGACTTATGTCTAAAAATATATATATGTAACTTAATTTGATAACAATTAACATGATTACTAGTTCAATGCATCACTATTTAATCATTGTCAAAATAAAAGCATGACTGTATTTTATGTTACAATTAGATGAATTATATAAATCATAATAAAAACTTAAAAAGAATGGTAAATGGAAAAATTATTTTTTTAGCTTCAGTAAAACTTACCTTCAAGCACATTTATACGTGTATACATGTATTGGATTGAATTTGCACCTCTGAGTTGATTGTTCTGTAGTGTTTCAAGTAACAAACGGCAGGGCGCCCAAACAATTAAAACAGTATCTGGAACAAATCTCTTGATCAGGTCATCAGTGATCATGGACTCAATACACACTGTCAGAGCAGTTGTGACGCATTTAATACATCTCAAAAGTTGCTTTGTAATATTGGTGTTTTATTGTTTGTAGCTTTACATTTATACTTTGGACAACTTTGTGAAAATATGAAATTCATGGCCATTTGTTTGACATCCTTCCAATTTGAAACAAAAATATGTCATGGACTGTGATGTAGCTGTCAATCTTTAGTGAAAGCTGTGAAAGTAAAAATATGTCATGGACTGTGATGTAGCTGTCAATCTTAAGTGAAAGCTGTGAAAGTAAAAATATGTCATGGACTGTGATGTAGCTGTCAATCTTAAGTGAAAGCTGTGAAAGTAATATTTCCATTCCTTGTCAGGTTTAATGTTTCATAGAATTTTAAGGGTTTTCTTGTAAAGAAAGATAACACCCAAATATGAAATTTAAATTTAAAAAAGTAAAAAAAAAAATGAAGAAAAGTGAAGCAACTGAACACTACTACATGAGTCTGTTAAAGGAGTCATCGGTAACTGGTTTTCAGACACGTCTAATGAGTCTGTTAAAGGACTGTCATCGGTAACTCGTTTTCAGACACGTCTAATGAGTCTGTTAAAGGACTGTCATCGGTAACTCGTTTTCAGACACGTCTAATGAGTCTGTTAAAGGACTGTCATCGGTAACTCATTTTCAGACACGTCTAATGAGTCTGTTAAAGGACTGTCATCGGTAACTCGTTTTCAGACACGTCTAATGAGTCTGTTAAAGGACTGTCATCCGTAAATCGTTTTCAGACACGTCTAAGGATGTACACAGCGTTTCTCAATAATAGTCCCATGTAAACCTTTGATCCCCAACATTATCCTCAATAATATACAATTTTTGTGACAATTCACTTGCATTCTACATTGTTTCTACAAAAAATCATGGGGTATATTTCCGTATCTGTTTTAGAGTTAGCATATTTTGATAGTTCCTGGTTGTTATACAAAAAAATGTAAAGTCACCTCTTAGGTATTTCTAAATGAACATCAACAAAGCAAAGAAGAGGAGAGAATCTTTAGAACAAACCCGGGACCTTGCATTACTATTTAAGTGATCTAACCTCTGAGGTCAGGTACCAAGGCCGATTCACAAAGAATGGTAATATTGCTACAATATAAAATTTAAATGTATTTTGGAAATTGTACAAGAACTCATATTGAGGAGATGGAAAAATTTATTTTGGAGAAAATGTCCGAATAGTGTTCATCATTTTTTGTGTTCAATTCATAATTTTATATTTACATTCACTATGTTAATTTCTATTGAAATCCATTGCTTATAATGTCATTTGCAACTAAGAAGGCAACATTTTTTCCAGTTTGATTAGATGTGGGTTTTTTTAGTGCTGTTTATCTGCATATGAATTATATATTCCAGAAAATATGCTGCCTAGTTTGTGGCAGTGTTGAAAAATATGAATGCGTTCGAGGTCGTTGTTCTCGTACTCTGTTCTTAGAGTCGCAAACGACAAGAACGTGCGCATGAATGTGTTCTTTGTTCTTCGACCACACAACATGTACCTACAGAGTTGGTGTGAGTTCTTGCACCTCGAACCCGTTCTCGGGTTGCGTACTTGGTGTTTGGGAAGAACAGCGATCTCGAACACACTCTAGTTTTCTGGTTCATTATGTCTCCCCACTTCCAGGTGGAGACTTTGTTTTTGTACTTTCTATCAGTCTATCCATATGTCTGTCACAAAATCTTGTGAACGCTTTTCCTCCTGTATGGCTTATTAGATAGACTTTAACTTTGTACAATTGCCATTCGTAGATGTGCATATTGTCTGATGTAAAGATCCAATTATTTTCCTGAAAGTTATTAGTGGATCTAAGAGGGATTGAGAATACAAAATAGGTTGTGAACACTTCTCTATCATATGACCAATTCGATAGCCTTGAAATTTTGTTCATTACTTTATTTTATTATCACATGTTTACTCCTTTATCCAGTGGATATCACTCATTACATAAATTCTAATTATTACACTATGTTTCCTATGTCGTTTGTGACATTACAGACAAATGTCAATTTTTATGTAGTTTGTTTACAAAATGCCAGGAAGTAAAAATTCCCAACAATACAGTAACGTAAATGAACAACCGGGCTGGGGGGGGGGGGGGTTAGCTAACATGTGATAAAAAGGATCTCCCATGATTTGTGGTTTGATTTGATTTATATTCAACTTGTGTGCTTCCTATCCCCTTATTGTCAAGGCTCAGAGATAGAAAACACACAACTGATTTAGTTGTACACAAATATTTATTTCTATAGCAAACTTTAAAAATTCTTGAAGAGTATATCACGATTTGGTGAACATTTTCATTGTTGATAGTCTTTGATCTTTGAATCTTGATAATTCATGAAAAATGAATTAAAAAGAGCTTTTAGCTCATCTGAGCTGAAAGCTCACTCAAGTTAGCTTTTCTGATCGCCTGTTGTCCGTCGTATGTCATCTACCTGTCCGTCTGTCTGTAAACTTTTTACATTTTCAGCTTCTTCTCTAGAACCACTGGGCCAATTTCAACCAAACTTGGCAAAATGCATCCTTGGGTAAAGTGCTTTCAAGTTCATTCAAATGAAGGGACATGCCCCTTCAAAGTGAAGATAATTACAAAAATAGGGTGGGATCATTTAAAAATCTTCTTCTCAAGAACCACTGGGCCAGAAGAGCTAAATTTTACATGAAAGCTTCCTGACATAGTGCAGATTCAAGTTTGTTAAAAACATAACCCCTGGGGGTAGGATGGGGCCACAATAGGAGATCAAAGTTTTACATACATATATAAAAGGAAAATCTTCTCAAGAACCACTGGGCCAGGAAAGTATAAATTTACATGAAAGCTTCCTGACATAGTGCAGATTCAAGTTTGTTAAAATCATGGTCCCCAGGGGTAGGGTGGGGCCACAAAAGGGGATCAAAGTTTTGCATACAAATATATAGGGAAAATCATTAAATATCTTCTTCTGAAGAATCACTGGGCCAGAAACATTTACATAAAAGCTCCCTGACATAGTGCAGATTCAAATTTGTTAGTTAAAAATCAAGCCCCCCCCCCCCCCCCCCCCCCCCCCATCAGGGTGGGGCTGCAATATCCTTAAAAATCTTCTTCTCAAGAACCATTAAGCCAGAGAAATTTACATGAAAGCGTCCTGACATAGTACAGATTCAAGTTTGTAAAGGAGTAGGTTGGGACCACAACAGGGATCAAAGTTTTACAAGTGAATATATAGGGAAAATCTTTAGATATTGGCCAAGGTGACTCAGGTGAGCAATGTAGCCCATGGGCCTCTTGTAGTTCAGATATCTTTGTTTTCACTCAGATCACCGCTGTTTGCAAAGCTTATGTCTGTTTGTCCACTGCTCTTCTTAAAGTTTAAACAGGCCATTATAATTTGAAGTTCCACTGTTGGCACAACTAATTGCTGAGGTAGCACTGTCAATGCAGAAAGGTATTCTTGTCTGATCATGAAATTGTCTTGTAACAAAAGATGATCTGGGTCTAGTTTTTTAACACTTGTGTCATCAACTCCAACAAAATCCTTTGGCTCTAAAAGAATCCAAGTTTTTAGTCTGAGTCACTATAATTGCCCATGTTTGAGATATTTCATTTCTCAGACTTTTTTTTTCTCTTCCAGAAAACCATTTTTCATGTCTGCAAGTTTGAGTTAAACTTTTCTGAGTTCTTCTCCTGAGTGTTGCTTTACATTGTCTTAAAAGTGAATTATCTGCCTTGTCCCAAAACTGCTGGTTATTGACAGGTTTGTGACATATTCTAGTCTCATCTTTTTTGCCAATTCATGGTTAAGTATATTTTTCATTATACGATGTGTAGTTATGCCATGTATATACCTGTAGTTGTATGTACTTTGGGGGGGGGGGGGGGGGGGGGGGGGGTCTCATAGGACAGTTGTACTGTATGTTATTTTCCTATTACACTGTTCAGTAGTAGCTCATTACACTAAAGTTTTATTTAATGGCTTGTTAAAACACCTCTTACGAAGTATGATTTCACCATCGAAAAAGTGATACAAACTCTGAAGTATTTTATATGAATTTTTTGTGATTGATCCCTTTTAACTCTTGTCCTTTCGCAAAAAGCAAAGCAGAGTAGAGTAGATTTCCTTATAAAGATTTAATCACAGTTTGTGTTCTAAACTGTCTATATGATGGTTAACTGATTTTTTTTTTTGCATCTTGTTTTTTTGGGGTTGAAATTTTTTTCAGTTGTTCATAGGTAAAGTTTCTTTGTTTATCAAATCCAACTTTAGCTGCTGGAATTATTTTGGTATCAAATCATGGCATTTTGAGAGTCCGACATGATTGGAATTTTTGCGGGAATTACTTTTCAATATATGCTCACATATTATGATTATGTAGATAGACTGGTGCACCATCTAGCATTAATTCAGATGTCTTTTTTGTACGCCATCTAGTGTCAATTCAGTTAGTGACTGTTGGTTTTGCATCGGTGATCGTTGGTTTTGTAACAGAGTTTGTTGATTTGATTTTAAGCTGGTCTGTTTTGTATTTCAGTATGTTTTTTGAAAATTGTTTGTTTTGCATTAACGTCTTTTTTACCCTTTCTACCACCCATACCTTTTCCCCCAAGACTTGTGTCTGTATTTCCCTGGTCGATTTCACACCTTCTGCAAGAAGTCTTAAAATGTTGTTAATTTCAAATACCATCAGCCATTAGCCAACCTCTATTGTGGTATAAAAAGAACACCTTGGAATTTACAAGTTATGCACAGGTCACTGCATTATCCAGATAATTCAAATAAACAATGTGATGAACAAATCTTTATTGAATAACAAAATGTCATCAAACAAGTCATTCTCTACTGTATCTGCCACTCCCTGATAACCCATTAACCAGTCACCCCCACCTCCAACATCTCTGGGCTGCAAGCAGAGGACACCAACAATGGTTCAGGGTTCCTTATTGCAGAACATCCACATACAAGGAATCTTTTTCACATCCACCTTACAGCTGTGGAATGCCCTTCCAGAAGCCATCAAGGAAGCAGGCTCCTTTGAGACCTTCAAGGAGATTCAGGCCTTCCACCCCCAGCAAGTATAGACATTATTGTCTTCTCTTTTTTTTTTTTACCACTTTTTAACAATTTTCAATCATCTAAATAGTGCTCCCTCATGGAAGTGAATTTTAACCAAAGTGAAAAGATGCTGCTAGGGCAGCCCTGCACTAACTGGAAGTGTAACAAGGCAAATTATTCCTATATACATATATTGTATAAAAAAGACCCCCCCCCCCTATAAAAAAAAAACTACTTAGGGTAATAAGATTACTTCAAGGGCTAGAAATCTATTAGGTTTTGCTCTGCCTGGTGGTTTTGATATCATTTCGATTATTTGCAAGTCCACTTTAGACTAACTTCAAAAGAATTGCTCAAAGGACCTCCCCACTTTAGCTGTAGTTTGTGGTCCCTTTTTACCACATGCATCTTTCTTTTCAAAGACAAACTGATTTATCTATTATAGTTTTTATGGTTTATTAAGTCATCAGGGGCAGAATGTCACAGCTTTTAAGTTGGGAGGTCCTTTTCATCAATGTCCACCTTTCCCAATAGCAGAATGACGTGCACGTTTTGCATGGTCTGTAAGGTTTTATGGGTAAGGTTTGAATGTTCTGCATGTTTCTATCGGTGTGGCTTGATCTTGCACAAAATGCTTTATATGAAACGCTGAACGATTTGCACCCAGCAAAATGGAACGCTTTGGAGGTGTGGTAGCATGCTTCAGCGTTTGTAGATGTCCAAGTTTTCCTTATAGTTTACTTTTGATTCTGTTTGGACTATTTAATTCTCAGCCGGAAATCCCTTCCACTTTGGTTTTTAGCTCACCTGAGCTGAAAGCTCAAGTAAGCTTTTCTGATCACCTGTTGTCCATTGTCTGTTCTTCTCTCTGTCCTTCTGTCTGTAATCTTTGTACATTTTCTTCTCTAGAAGCACTGGGCCAATTTCAACCAAACTTTGCAAAAAGCATCCTTGGGTGAAGAGAATTTGAAGTTTGTACAAATGAAGGGCCATGCTCCCTTCAAAGGGGAGATAATCACACAAATGAAAAAAATAGGGTGGGGTCATTTAAAGATCTTATTCTCAAGAAGCACTAGACCAGAAGATCTGAAATTTACATGAAAGATTTGTGATATAGTGCAGATTCAAGTTTGTACAAATCATAGTCCCCGAGGGTAGGATGGGGCCACAATAGGGGATCAAAGTTTTACATACAAATATATAGGAAAAATCTTCTTCTCAAGAACCACTAAGCCAGAAAAACAGAGATTTATGTGAAAGCTTCCTGACATAGTGCAGATTCAAGTTTGCTGAAATTGTGGCCCTTGGGGGTAGGGTGGAGCCATAATAGGGGATTAAAGTTATACAAACAAATATGTACAGAATTTTTTTTAAGAAATATTCTAAAATATTCTTCTCAAGAACCACTGGGCTAGAATTTACATTTTCATGAAACTTTCCTGATATAGTGTAGATTCAAGTTTGTTGAAATTGTGACCTCCGGGGATAGGATAGGGATAGGGGTTTTAAATACAAATATATAGTGAAAATCTTTAAAAGTCTTCTTTTCAAGAACAATGAGCCAGAAAAGGCTACATTTACATGAAAACTTTCTGACATAGTGCAGATTCAATAGCCCACCATAGGGATAAAAGTTTCATATTCCCATATAGTTAAGGAAGATCTTTAGATATGGTCCAAGGTGACTCAGGTGAGTGATGTGCCCATGGGCCTCTTGTTTGTGTTTACCTTTAGTAGTTGATGCCATTTGAATTTTATTTTTGGATTTGTGGATGTACTGGTTCTTGTATTGGTTAACTGATCCATTTTCAACTATTTAACTCATCAGATATTGAAGGAGGAAAAACAAATTGCATTTTTGATCTACTGGGCACAGTGGGGAGAGTATTTGCTTCATTACTGGGAGGTTGTTGGTTTGAGTCCCTTTCGTGCGTTGGCCTCATCCGATCAATAGGTATATATATAATATATATATAGTGACTACTTTGACAAATGCTTGGAATTTAAAAGTGTAGTGGCTAATCTTTCAGACGAGAACAGTCCCATATCACGGTAGGCATTGGCTCAATAAAACCTGCTGTGGAAGTAATTAAACTCTAGCAAACAGATGGGGTGGGGGATATATGTGTGTGTCTTTTGATTTTTGCTCAAATCATTCAGCCAGAAGACAGGTTAAAAGTTTTTGTTTCTAAACTGTTCAGGAATCAAACCTCGGACCCTAGCATTACTAGTCAGGTGCTCTATCCACTTAGCTATCCAGGCCAATATCCATGGCACATATAGTGCAGACCACTACATTTTACCTTCATTAAGTTGTCTTTTCCCTCTAAGACACACATCCCAGATTCTTTTGCCGCTGGCAGGACTTTCACCTTGGGCAACTGTACCGAATGTTAAAGTAAAGGAGAAAATTCAGTGTTGAACTGGGAATTGAAATCTGGACCCATGCATTTCTAATCAGGCACCCTAATCAATACCCATGGTCCACGTAGCCCAAACCATTACAGAATGAACAAAATTTGCAGAAGTAGACAATATGATTTATGTCTGAAAAAGTTTAAATTATTCTGAATTTATCAATGCACTGCATGCAAAGAAATACTTGGGTTGTGTTTAATTCACTTGAACACAGTAAACAAGATGTGTGTATTTTCTCTGACTGAGTGCTATTACAGAAGCTTAATTCTGTCATATCACTGGTCTCTCTGTCTGAAATCCTGGCGCTACCTACTGTAGAAATTCCAGTGTTGGCAAAGCTCATCAGCGAAACACATAAACTCGAATCACTTTTAAGAGATTTTGTAGTGGTTTCCCTGGACAAGTGTCCAGGAGAACAAGTCGATTCTGAAGTCGAGGTCGATTCTGAAGTTGAGGTCGATTCTGTAGTTGAGGTCGATTCTGTAGTTGAGGTGGAAGACCGAGGTCTCTTACTTTGGTTTGATATTTGGTCATTTTGCTGCATTTCACATATAATGATTGAGGATGTAAAATTTTGCAAATTTTCTTGATATTTTTCTTCTTTGCTTTTCAATGTGACCTGTAACTGGGTTTGGTTATTTTCCTTAAGCTCCAAAAACTTCTTGTTTTCTTCCTGGAGAGACTGGTTCTCTGTGGTCAGGTGGTTTAATTCAGCAATAAGACTTTGTTTTTCCTCCTCTTTTGCAAGGATTTGAATTTCGTGCTTGTTTTGCAGTTCCTTAATTTGTTTTGCTTTGTATTCCATTAATCTCTTCTGTTCATTACAGTTGGTGACAATCTTTTCTATCTCACTCTTTTGCTTCTGATACTCTCTTAAAAGAAGTCTTGTCAGTCCTATAAAACTGTTCTGAACAGTGACATCCTTTGCCCATGGCACTTCTTTAAGTATATCTGCTTGCAGCAGTTCCAGACTTGTCATTGAATCTGGGCAGTCGTTGAAGACATTGTCACATACAAAAGACTCTCCAAGAAGAAATCCACAAAGCTTGGTCACCATCTGTTTTTGTGGGTCTATCTTGGGTTTGGTGGTCACCCCTTTAGGCCTTTTGGGAAACACTTGAGTTCTTGATGTTTGAGGTTGAGATGGTTTTGGTTTAGCCATGGTGATGCTCTGCACTCTTAGCAGAGGTCTGTTTGTGCGTCCTGCCATTCCTTGTTGAGAAAGTAACAGCTTTAGTATTAGGTGTATCTCAAAGAAGAAAAATCAACCCAACATTTACCAGGTACTCTTAACGAATCCAATAATATGCTTTGCACAAAACATAGAGTACATGCTCAATTTTATTTTTAAGTAAAACTTCTTTTAGCCCAAGGTACAGGTGTTGCCTTCAGTGAAGCTAGTTTTTTGTCATTAAACAAAAGAACACCAGTGTTTGTGGTTCCACAATAGTCATTTATTGAAAAATGACAAACTTTTAATTAGCATCATATAAAAATACTGGGAGGCGAATCCAAATACATATTGTATAAAACAAGCCATCTAGGCCCCAAAACTGGGCAGATTACAGACATGTTGCCTCCCAGTATATAAATGATAAAACAAACACAAAAAAGGTGATGCTGAATTGTTTTACCTTTTTATGGATGGCAGGTTCAGCACACTGGTGAAAGCTTGCCCTCCCTTGTAAATTTGAATTTTTAAATGAAGAAAAAAATCCGCGTTTTTGATGGCTTATACTGATTTTACCATGCCAGCTTGAGAGATGGCCCGAGTTTTAAGCTGTTTACTGATCATGATCTAGGGGGAGATCGAGTTTTAAGCTGTTTACTGATCATGATCTAGGGGAAGATTGACACTTTGTTTGCATAAATGATCCTTACATGATATAGATAATGTGCTAATTTTCTTATTCAGTGTTTGAATTTTCTGTTTCTTTCATCAGATTGATATTTTAAATGCCAAATGCTGGTAGGATGGGCTTTCTCTTTACTTGGAGATATTTGATAGGGTGCAAACAAGGTTGTGCTATATTCAGAAAGAAATATTGTTTTATTTTATTTGCAGACATGCAGATACTCCATATTGATTTCTCATTTATAAAGTTTTGTGTGTTATCACACTGCATGGGGTACTATCATTTATCATCTGATATTTTACTGCGTGAAATTTGGGAACTGTAAATTCTTATAAACTGAAATTTTTCTAAATGCTTGACGTAAAGATTCCCTTGCACGTTTCCCACTGTTAACATACTGAACACAGGTTTAAAGAATCTGATTTCTCTGTTTTACACATCCAAAGAATCAAATTCAGACAAGTGTCCATTGATGATTAAATGTAAGGTTTGTTACATATGGCTTATTAGCGATTGCACTAGCGATTCACAGAGAATTTGCCTCAAATCCAAATCCATTCCTATTGACCATGACCAGCTCAAAAGTGCTGTTAAATTCTTAAATTTATATTCATTTACTAAATCATCGTTTGTTTACGTCAAAATATAGTGCACATAAAATGTATTGTAAATTCAACAAATTTAATGAGTAAGTGATTTTTTTTAATTTAAGGAATATAGTTTTTAAAATTAAACTTCACAATAAAAGTAACTTTAATATTTTATGTTGAATTTAAGTGAGAAAGTTTCCCAGTTTACTTTCGGAAGGTCGGTGGTCTCTTCCCAGGTACATTTTATCTGGGTTCTCTCTTCCACCAATAAATACTGGGCGCCACCAGATACAGACCCTGAAACGTGCTACTACACCTTAAAAACGAACCGAACCGTTCCGTGCAAGAAACGAACCGTACCGTTCAAGAAACGTACCGTACCGTGCAAAAAACGAACCGTACCGTTCAAGAAGCGTACCGTACCGTGCAAGAAACGAACCGTACCGTTCAAGAAACGAACCGTACCGTTCAGAAAGCGTGCAGGATAATATTATGCAAACCCCGCCCCCAAAAGCCCGAAAGCGTACCGTACCGTGCAGAAAGCGTGCAATTTATGTCACGTGACCCACTTTTTCAGCCACAGTATATTATTTTCACAATGACGCCCGATGGCAAAGGAGGTCGTAGACTATCGCTGGCTATTCAAAGCATTATCCTCAAACATCACGAAGCTGGGTTATCAACTGTGAAAATCACCGAGATGCTTAAAACATCTTTGATATTCTTTTTTTTTTAAATTACTTTCCGTAAATGTCACATTGTTTCAGTGCATATATGTGTATGTATGTTATCAACAAGTACCCAAGTTTTGACTGAATTATGCATAAAAATTCGTTTTATACTGTGAACTGTTAACAGAAATAGACGTCAGATCACTGCACGGATTTTGCATGCATGCTTCTGCAGCCAGTCCTGTATACTGTGGATGTATATTTCACTTGCAGACTTTTAAAGAGTGAACCAAGGGGCATTTCGTTGTTTTAACGGAATTTCTGTTTCAATCAATTCTTTTAAATTCAAGGGTGAAGTTAACTACAATACTGTAATAGTACTTACAAGTAGCCTATTTAATTTCTTCATATAATCAGGGACGTCGACGTCCCTGATAATGCTACTACACGTATGGCACAGGGCTTGCCGTAAGAAGATGAAATTGATATTTGTAGCGTTAATGTATTCAATATGTACTTTCCTACGTACAGTGTCTGAATCATATGAGAAATTTCTAGACCGATTGGAAAAATTGTCACGTTCTACACTGTAATATTTTCATTACTTTATTAGCAATAATTTTGACATATCTTTTTCTCTTCTACATTGATAACGACCCATATAGATAGATGTAGATTGGCGGATTTATTATATACACTAATAAACAATTTTTAATTACATCGACAGAGAAATAAATAGATACATACATGTGTAAAAGAATGTAAACAAGTTAAATTGATGCAAAGCATCAAATCGGCCGCAAAAAATTATTCATTTCAGCATTTTCAAGTATTTCAACAATATATAGAAAAGGTATATGAAACATTTTTATTGCAAACTACACACTTGCCTTACTTTTCTGTTAATTTTTTTTAATTCAATTTTCAGTGATCAAAAATAAAGTCAGGGAAATGAAAATCGGACTTCGCGTGATAAAGGATAGGAATATATATTATATGTATTATCATCATTTTATTTGATTCAAAGACAAATGCAACAGATATCTAACATTATTAATTATGAATGACTGAATGCTGACAAAAAAGGACGTACAAACTTCACGTGCAGATATCCTGGATCTTTCATAATGCCGATGATAAATCACAATAAATGTGAAATGCAGAAAATAATCATTGTGTCATTTGCGACTTTAGTGTATTCAAAACAAAATTCACTTCTTCTTAAAAACTTTTCCAATTTAGGCACTGTAATTTATATCCGGAAACTTAATACGCTTTGTTTTTACACTTACGCACGCCCATGTCGGGGAGCAGTTCATGTAACAACTTTTTATAAAATCGTAAATTAATAAATGTCTGATGAGAAATGAAAAACAAATTGAAACGTAATAACAACCATTAAGACTTAGACTTAAGCAAATTCTAAAAACTTTTATTCATAACTTTTATGTACGTTATCAATATGGAATTATTCCATCGAAGCAATCAAAAATAACGTCTCATTTCCCCATGTGCACATTCTAACACAACCACAAATCCTGCAGCCGATAATCAAAGAGCCGAATAAGACCGATCGAGTGAAAACAAACTATGGAAACGTACAATTTATACGAAGTCAAAGCGTTCAGGCCACGCCCACCTCATTAATAAAACGTGCAAACCGTTCACAAAGCGTGCAGCTATTTTTAGCAAACCGTACCGTGCAAGAAGCGAACCGTACCGTTCAAGAAGCGTACCGTACCGTGCAAGAAACGAACCGTACCGTTCAAGAAACGAACCGTACCGTTCATAAAGCGTACCGAACCGTACCGTGCAACTGGTTTAGTAGCACGTTTCAGGGTCTGTAACTGAAAAATTGTTGAGTGTGGCGGAAAACAGCAAATCAATCAATCAATCGATGAATTTAAGTGACTCCTGGGTACTGCGGAGGCTCGTTGTTGTGGAGGCTCGTTGTTGTGGAGGCTCGATGTTCGATCTGAATAGTGGGACGTGCCAAGGATTTTAAACTGATAAATAGATTTGTACAGTTCTTATTTTTTGACGCGGAAGAAACAAAGATTTTTTTCCCTTTTTGTTGCATAAAACAAACTCCTTAGATCCGCCTCTGTCACAATTGTATTGTGACATAGTCATCAAAATATAGACATGACGTCACACTTCATCTTACCCTGCCTTTTATCAACATTGCACGGTGCACTGTATTTTGGAGGTAGGAGACCACAAGAGTGGGATGATAATCCACGCAAGTTCACAATCTTAATCCGAGGTGTGACTTTCGAGATCTTTGTAACTCTTGTTGTATTTTTTCAAATCATTATCTCTCTTAGTTGCGTGCTTTAAACTAGTTCATGATCCGTTCATGGTCAGTGTGAACGGATTGTGTCATGTGCTGAAATTGGTTGGTTCATTGAGGAAAATGCGATTTGTAATATAAATATATATGTATAAACATGTACAAGTTATTACACTTTGAAATAATCCTGGAACAAAAATAGGTCCAAGTGATTTGGCATAAAGTATTTTTTAGCAGGGCTGTAATTGTAAATAAAGAATTTTAACAAGAAAATCTACATGTTCACTGAATCTACCAGTGTCGCCCAGTACAAAATTTATCCATTATTATTCCAAATTATGGTTCAAATATTGATGGCTCGGGATATATTGCATTATTTTTCATTCGATTTCATTGATGTTTGGTGACTAAAATTCTTTGGTCTTTAAAGATGATTGAATTCATTCTATGGTGTTTGAATAACACTGTCAGTCAAATGATATTATACGGATTCAGATATATAGGTTGCTATAACTGGACTAGATATATATAAATATATATATATATTATTTCTGTAACTAATTCATCTGTTAACCTCGGTGATAAAATAAACTTTGGAAATAGAATTGAATGCTAAAATTAAATGTTATTAAGGGCATTAGCTTTAAGTAGGATTTAGGTCTTCACCCTCTTTATCTGAAAAAAGACTTGATCGATGCACTTGGAAGTTGTCATTTAAATTTTGACATGGACCATCACAATTATTTGAGCATTTATGGCAAGAAAATAAATCCTGTCAATCCAGACTGAATTATAACAGCCATGTGTCACAACTTGTTGAAATTCAATATTTTAGTGGGTGTGATTTAGTTTAAACACCTTCTTTTTTCACCTGGGTACTTCATCTGAGTGAGAGCTGTTTGCAAAGCTAACCTCAGAGAGTTCTGACTCTTCCTTAGTGAGCCTGGACACCCTTCCGTGACTCTCCAGGGTTGAGCTGAGTCCACTGTTGGCACAACTGATCAGGGAATGTTCGCTGTCATCTCTCTTCAGTTTAAATGACCCAGAAAATCGCCTCTTCGTCATCCTGTCCTCTTGTTCCACTAAGGCCTCTCTATAATCTTCTATTTTCATTAAATCGGATTCGTTTTCATTTTCGTAATTGGACAGTCTCATTTTTAAGAGATGATTTTGCTCGTGGAGTTGATCGATTTCGGAACTGTGTTCCTGTAGTTCGGATGTTAGTGTCTGCACTTTTCCCTCCAGGTCTCTGATTTTCCCCTCAGAATGATGGGATTCTTTTGTTACGGTTTTATTTTTACTTCTGAGTTCAATATTTTTAACATTCATGACATCCATTTCAGACTGCAATTTCTTGTGTTTATTTTCCAACACTTTAGTTTTGTGATTCGCCTTTTCTGAGTCTTTGTGATATTCCTGACACTTCTTTTCTAGAGTTTTATTTCTGTGTTCCAAGTCTAAGATTTTGTCTTTAAGAGTTTGATTTTCCTTCACAAGTTCATTGTTCTTTTCCTCTTTTGATGATAAAGAAAATTCATATTTATTTAGCTTGTCTTGCTGGTGTGCAAGTTTATCTGTGAGTATTCTGATTGCATTTTGGTGACTCTGCCTCATCTGTATGATTGACGTGTCCAATTCCATAATTTTATCTTCCAGTTCTGAATTTCTGTCCTCGGTTTGTTTTTTCTCCATTTTTAGTCTTTCTCTCTCATTTTGAAATGTCCTGCATCTGTTGGTGTGAAATTTCACCAGGTCTTTTTCACTCTTTAGACTGGACTCACATTTATTTAACTGATGTCTGAGTTGAGAACATTCTTGCAAGAGTTGTCCTATATCTTCCAGAAAGCCTAATTTCCTGGTCTGTTTAGTAAAACCACAACTATCCACAATATCTTTACTCAAAGTCTGAATTGCAGTTAATGACCTTCTTGTCAAGTCTGTGGGACTCTCGCTCATGCTTGCCTTTCCTAACAGAAGTTCAGTCAATTGACTGTTCATCTGACACAAAATCTTTTTAGCTTCACCTTGATTCCTTTCAATTTTCAGAACCTTTTTGGTTGAGTTTATTTTTGGCTTTGCTCCTTGACCCTTGGATGAATCTCCTTGAGCTTTAACTTGGTCAGAATGTTTTCTGGTTAATTCTGTGGAAGTTTTGGATTGTTCCAGTGATTTCTTGGATGATTCTCCAGCACTTTTTGTTAGATCAGACGCTTTTTTGGGGAACTCTCCTGGATTGTGACCATGCTCTGGGTTTTTCTTGGCTGGTTCCCCTTTGCTTGGCAATTCTTTGTCACTGGTGTTGGTTTTGGAGGTTTTCACTCTCTTTGCCTGGTTTTGTGCCATTAAGCTTCTGTAGGAAGTGTTTCTGTATGGCAGAAAAATATGCTATAAAAATTGATTTCTTTACAAATTAAAAATTTTGGAAACAAACTTGTTTTCTTTACAATTACCGAGTATTTGTGTCGTATGATATTTAGAATTTAACTGAATTCATGCTTGCTTTTTATTATTGTTACCCATGTACATTGACACCCCCCCCCCCCCCCCCCCCAACTCAAACAATGATGATTCCACAGTAACAGGATGTCTTACAGGAATATATATCTAATGAGCACGTGATGTCTTACAGGAATATATATCTAATGAACACGTGATGTCTTACAGGAATATCTATCTAATGAACACTTGATGTCTTACAGGAATATATATCTAATGAACACGTGATGTCTTACAGGAATATATATCTAATGAACATGTGATGTCTTACAGGAATATATATCTAATGAACACGTGATGTCTTACAGGAATAAATATCTAATGAACACTTGATATCTTACAGGAATATCTAATGAACACTTGATGTCTTACAGGAATATATATCTAATGAACACTTGATGTCTTACAGGAATATATATCTAATGAACACGTGATGTCTTACAGGAATATCTATCTAATTAACACTTGATGTCTTACAGGAATATATATCTAATGAACACTTGATGTCTTACAGGAATATATATATAATGAACACGTGATGTCTTACAGGAATATCTAATGAACACTTGATGTCTTACAGGAATATATATCTAATGAACACTTGATGTCTTACAGGAATATATATCTAATGAACACTTGATGTCTTACAGGAATATATATCTAATGAACACTTGATGTCTTACAGGAATATATATCTAATGAACACGTGATGTCTTACAGGAATATCTAATGAACACGTGATGTCTTACAGGAATATCTAATGAACACTTGATGTCTTACAGGAATATATATCTAATGAACACGTGATGTCGTACAGGAATAAATATCTATGGGTATTCAGTCTTGCAGCCATTGCCATTAAGCATTTATAATTAGCTGGTTGATATTTATTTGTAAAACCAACCAGACCCAACCCTATTGAAAGCGGACTCAAAGAAAACCCCATATCCACATTAACATACGTTATCTAGTATCCGATTTGAACATATTTTATTGTATAAATATACAAAGGGATTGGTTACAAGTTCTAGCAACTTAGATAACCTTTCCCTAGTATCTATTTCAAGTTTGTGATGAATTGTGTGCTCAGAACTGCTAGACTAGTTGAAATATATTAGTCCCTTAATGTTGCCATAGTAGTCATATTTCATTTAAAAATGAAATGTAAGCAATATGTCTATGAGCCATTTTTACCTGCATGTGTATTACTAGTATATTGCCGAGGTATTTTACTTCTACATATTTCCATTGGTAGAATATAGTCAAATTCAGAGTCAGAAACCACCTGATTGATCTAGCACACAATCAATGGAAAATGCAAGTCAAAATTGCATGCTATGAAAAAAACAGCTTACCTGTATATAACTGAACTGCAGCTTTCATATCAACAAATTAATCTTCATTTTCTGTAATGTTGCTCCAATTTCTTAAGCAGGGGTCATTTTGATTTTGCTTCTTGTAGGATGAAAATATCAATATTCAATTTTCCAGTTCAAGGTATATCCTTATCAGGTGTAAAATTCTTAAGGACGTCCTAACAGTTTGCTGTCACATGTTCTGTGCACTAGACAGACGGGGCTCAAATCGTATCTATAACTGTCTTATTTCCATGAAACAAGTTAGGAGAGCTGCAGTTCTTAGTTCAAGTTGAATTGGTCTATATTTCATGATATTTTATTTCATTATCACATGATGAATTGAATATTTAAATACCATTCCTTTCTCATTGTCATATTTGTACACTTTACAGTACACAGAACTTTTAGAATTGATTTTGAGAGATTTAAAACTGCAATTGAACACCCAGGACAACTGGGAAATCATTATGCACTTATCAGTGAAAGATGTGCATGGGAACTATCTTTTTTTTTTTTTTTAATTATAAATTTAAACCCTTTGAAATGTGTTTTCAAATGTTTAATACTGTTATTATTTTGACTGCAATGGTCACAATAGAAGCAGCATGGAAGGATTGTTGCTTTAAATGCCAAGATATCAAATGTTTTCAAAACCAGTGTTGGAAATAGGAAGATGAATCCTAAAAGCTCATGAACTTTTAAATTATTTGATAGAATTCTCCATTTTTAGTGATGTGTGGGTTATAGAAATAAACACTCTCTCGTACATGTATATTGCAAATGCATGAGTAAGAGCACCTTCAGCAATGGATGGTATATTGCTCCTGAGCTTTGCTACACTTGCTGATAATGAATCCACATTTAATATGTATAACTTTAGAAGAAAACAAAACAAATTTAGATTTCCCTATCATGAAGAAAACATTAATATGAACACTAAAAATGAATGAAATAGGGTTATAATCTTTTTAAAAGTTTGTAATCTCATTCACATTTTGAAGTGTAGCCTCTTTCAATCATCTTTAATGTTCGTATCAATGAGGCTATAAGATCACCTATTACAAATGCCATTGTGATGTCTTTCAAATCAGACACCTTATGATTTGCCTTTATGACAAATGTTTTGAGTGTTTTGTGAGTACAGATGTATAGTGTGATTATTATGTCTCCCCTTCAAAGGGGAGACATATTGTTTTTGTCATTTTTCTTCTTCTTCTTCAACCAAAGTTTGTCCAGGCCCTAACTAGAGAACCCTTTGACTTTAAGACTTCAAACTTGGAATATAAGGAGATGGTATGGAGGAGGGGTGCCCACCCCCAAAACTTTTGACCTTGACCCACTTATAAAGTCAAGGTCAATCTTTTACATCAACATATAGTCCAGTCCAATAGCTGAGAACCCTTTGACATTACGATTTCAAACTTGGAACGTGGCAAGAGGACATAAATACAAGGTGCACTGCACCAAAAATTTTGACCTTGACCCCTTTCTTCATTCAAGGTCAAATTAAGAAAAACATGAATAGACCATAATTTAGAACCCTTTGACATTAAGACTTCAAACTTAGAATATGAGAAGGGGGAAAGGGGGAATTCCACCAAAATGTTTGACCTTGACCCATTTATAAAGTCAAGGTCAATTTTTTATGTCAAAGTATAGTCCAGGCCAAAAGCTGACTTGACAACTGTTTGACATTAAAACTTTAAACTTGGAATATGGAGAGGTTATCAAGACTATAACCTGAGAACAATTTGACATTAGGATTTCAAACTTACAACTTAGATAGCAGATATTAAGACAAGATGTACTGTACCAAAATCTTTGACCTTGACCCATTTCTTCATTCAAGGTCACTCTTTTACATCAAAGTATAGTCAAGACTATAATCTGAAAACCCTTTGACATTAGGATTTCAAACTTACAACATGGAAAGCAGACATTAAGACAAGATGTACTGTACCAAAATTTTTGACCTTGACCCATTTCTTCATTCAATGTCATGTTTTAAAAAAACTTGATGATTTCATAACTAAGATTTGTTTGACATCAAGACTGCAAACTTGTAATATGGAAAGGCAATATTGAGGAGGGGGTGCACATCACCAACATTTTTTACCTTGACCTACTTACATTGTCAAGGTCACTCTTTTACATCAAAGTATAGTCCAGACCATAACCTGAGAACCCTTTGACATAGGTTTTCAAACTTAAAACATGGAAGGCAGATTTAAGACAAGATGTACTGTACCAAAATTTTTACCTTGACCCATTCCTTGGAAAGCAGACATTAAGACGAGATGAGATCATGGTTAAATGCATTGCAGGAAATTTTTATCTTGACCTTTTAACATCAATACACCATTCTTAGGTGTAATATTGATGCAAGCCGTTGTTATTGCCTCTTACGCTTGCACTCATTATTGTTGCCCCGGTTATTAGACAATCAAACTTTGAAGGGGAGACATCTGGGGTTTTTTTGTAAAAAACAATACCCACTAGTTTTAACATATTCTTTACTGAAAAAGACAGCTTATCCCTGAATGCAGTTTGTATAAATTCATTGGATACTATTATAAACTGAATGAGGAATCAAATACAGGGTAAAACCCTGTTTAACTCTACCAGTCTTTGGTAATGTACAAAAATGAATGTTGTAATCGGTGATCATATTAAATCAATTCATCAGCAGAAAAGCTATTAAAAGACAAATTCCAGAAGGCATCTTGCATTCAAATAAATCCAGACTGATTTGCAAAATTAGTCAAGATTATCTTATACAAATGTATCTCTGTCAAATTTTTATGCCCCCGAGATCAAAGATCGGGGGGCATATTGTTTCTGTCCTGTCTGTCATTCTGTCATTTTGTAATTCTGTCATTCTGTCTGAAACTTTAACCTTGCTAATAACTTTTGAACAGTAAGTGATAGAGCTTTGATATTTCACATGAGTATTCCTTGTGACAAGACCTTTCCATGGGTACCAACATTTTTGACCCCTTGACCTTGGAGTTTGACCTACTTTTTGAAAACTTTAACCTTGCTAATAACTTTTGAACAGTAAGAGCTAGAGCTTTGATATTTCACATGAGTATTCCTTGTGACAAGACCTTTCCATGGGTACCAACATTTTTGACCCCATGACCTTGGAGTTTGACGTACTTTTTGAAAACTTTAACCTTGCTAATAACTTTTGAACAGTAAGTGATAGAGCTTTGATATTTCACTTGAGTATTCCTTGTGACAAGACCTTTCCGTGGGTACCAACATTTTTTACCCTTGACCTTGGAATTTGATCTACTTTTTGAAAACTTTAACCTTGCTAATACTTTTTGAACAGTAAGTGATAGAGCTTTGATATTTCACATGAGTATTCCTTGTCACAAGATCTTTCCGTTGGTATTGAACCTTTTGACCTTGACATTTGACCTACTTTAACTTTTTTTTTTTTACATTGGTCATAACTTCTAAATGGTAAATATTAGAGCTTTCATATTGTACATGAACATTTCTTTTGACAAGATCTTTTTACTGGTACCAAGATATTTGCCCTTGTGACCTTGGCCATCTTCGGAATTGGCCATTATCGGGGGTGGGGGGGGGGGGGGCATTTGTGTTTCACAAACACATCTTGTTAATATTTGGATACTTCGATCCCTGTACAAAGTGACAATGTACATGCAGCTATGCATTTGGAACAAAATAAAAGTTACTCCATTTTTAGCTCACCTTAGTAAAGGCTCATGTGAGCTTTAAGTCAAAATGTATCCCCCATCTGGTGTAGATTGTTTAAATGTCATTAACTCCAGAACCACTAGGCCAATTTCAGCATACTTGTCAAAATTAAAGCAGTTTTGCAGGACAACACATCCTTCCAAGTGGAGATTAATAAAAGGTATGAATTGAAAATATAATGGGGTGTTTAAAAAATCCTCCATGATGGGGGTCACAATAAGGATGGAATAAAGATCTAAAGGAAAATGTTTCAAAAATTTACAACTCATCAAATCAATATGCAAGTCTAATTGTGATGAATTTTCTACACATTAGTATAATCTTTGTTGTTGAGTTTATTAATGAAGGTGAAGTGCTAGAATTTCATAGAAATTGTGATTCTGTACAAAACAAACATGCTTATACACCTTCACAGACCACTTTGATATAACCTATGATCCTAACTATTCTAGTGATATTCCACATACAGTCGAACCTTGTTAATCCAGACAACTTTGATATAACCTATGATCCTAAATATTCTAATGATATTCCACATACAGTCGAACCTTGTTGATCGAGATCCTGGTTCTCCCAGATTGTACAAGTTGAATGTCCAGGTGAATAAATCTCACATTTGTCAAGATAAGTAATGAATGCCCTAGATGCATCCTCCAAAAAAGTAGTAAAATCCCATCTTTAAATTTCACTATCTTATGATGCATGACCCTTTATGGATAACTTGAAATGAATGGATGTTCACAGTATGATACAATATATATTCTGGATGAGTGAACCAGCCCAACAGTGACAGTTTAACTGCTCGTATTTAACTGCTGAAATTAAATAATTGATATCCTTCAACCGACTGCAGCGGACCCCTCTGCTATAAACTAAGACAACACATGTAAGTTTTTTTTAATAAACCTTGATTTATTTGACATACATTCACATAGAATAGGCAATGGAAAATAATACATGCTATCTGAATTAAATGCATCATATAGGAGAGTTGTCATAGTACTCTGTTACTGATGAATGTAGTATCCATCTGATAGGAGAGTTGTCATAGTACTCTGTTACTGATGAATGTAGTATCCATCTGAATGATTGTCATTTATCTATATTGTTATAACTGTAATGATTACTAATATATTGTTTTAAAAATGTACAAGCCCCTCCCCTAAAGGCCCTTAATTGGTGAAATAAACAGATCTGTAGTTACTGAATAATTCATGATCAAAATAAATTCATTTAAAGTCCGACACATAGTCTCTCCAGGGTTGGTAAATCTAAAGATTTTATTTTGAAGAAAACATTTCCATATCAAATCAATGTTAGTTTGGGCATTATCTGGAGTATGTACTATTCGCAAATGACATTAAAGTACTCTCTCTGGACCATTCTCCAGGCAAGATGTCCTCAGACTCATTAGCGAAACTAAGAAATGAGCTGGATGAGGAAATGTTGGTATTGCTTCTCGGGTTTTCATACTCTGTAATTCGATGAGTAGATTTTTCAGAGTTATTCATTCTTGACTGACCCATTTTGGAACTTTTGCCAGATAATATGCTGGATGTGGAGATATTTGAGTTGCCGCGAGCAGAGCTTACTAAACCCATTCTGGAAGGAAGAGGTGTGGGAGAGCTTACTGGATGTTGTGATGTGTTGTGAATTTCACTGTCACTCTTGATAGGTTTTCTTTGTCCGTGGTGTTTGCCAGAAGATTCTGCGGATCGACATCTGTTGAGAGATTTCAGATGAGATGATTTTTTATGATGATTGGATTTTTCTTCATATTCACGATGACTTGCTGAGTTTGTACCCAAAATATGATTCTGTATTTCCATTCTGCATTCCTGGCAGATGGCTTTGGGAAGTTTAGCTCTATGATCCAAATGTACTTGAAGTTCATTTACTCTCTTGAACATGTCTTTCTTCTCGGTCGTAAGCTTCTCAATGTTTTCGCGCAGTCTTTGATTCTCAATTTCTTTTGTATCAATTTGATTTTTAAATCGAACTTGTTCTTTCTGATAGAAGTCAGAATTTTCTACTATTCGCTTATTTAGGTCCGTAATTGTTTCTGAAAGGTCTGCATTTTTGCTAAGTAGTTCCCCCATCTTTGATTTGTTGTCATCGTAGCTATGTAGGAGTTTTCTGAAATTTTCTACAAAACTGAGCTTTTCACCTGTTGCACAGCCTAACTTCTGTTCAGTTTCACTAAGTAAATCTTCTAGCTTTTTCAAACCCAGTTCTGTATCCTTGATCTTATTTTCAGTCATGCTTAACTTTCCGAGCAGTAACTGATTCAATTTTTGACTTGGGGACGTTTGGATCTGTTTTTTGTTGGGTCGCCGTCTGACCATGGAGAAACTTGTACTTTGCCTATCAAATTTCTCTAACTGTCCATGTGAAGTAGCAGTATGGTTCACATGGTCATTGTCTGTCAGCTTTGATTTTATGTATTGATCCCTCTCTGGAAGCTTAGATCTCATTTGAGGTTTGTTTTCACGTCTTGGAGAGAAAGTCAGTGATCGTCCTTCTGCCTTTCGTTTGCCTGTTTTATTGTCATTCATTTCTGAAATCGCTTCTCCACTTGACAATCTGTAGATAGCACGGGAAACTTATTGGTAGATATCTTGAAAACTTATGGTATATATCTGATAAGGAAGGAAAAAAACAATCATAAGTGTTGAAAATTAAAAAGAAATACATGTACTAATAAGGAGTTAAGGATGAAAAGTGGAGGATATGTGTACGATAATATTGAAATGAACATTTTCTAGAATTTATCATATTTAGTTTTTGAAATTGCAGTTTTACTTGAAAGCAATCGGGGAAAAGAGTAAACCACAACGAGATTAAAATTAAAATACCTATTACCCTGTAAGTGCCCCTTCTGTACTTTTCAATTTGATGAGCATAATCACCTCCAACCCCTTCCCTTCTGATGGTCTTACTTTGTAAGGCCATGCATGTTTTTAATATTAGTTGTACAGATCATCCAACTACATTTTTTTCTAGTTTGCAAAAAAAAAAAAAATAGAATATCAACCTATACCCCATTTTTCATTGCCACCATTATCACTGATTGAATCTTTGCTAATATGATAAAGGCCTTTCAAATTACTGCATTTTGCCAAATATGATACACACTTTTTTCAAGAATTTTTTGGTGTGAGAAAAGAGTGTATAATATACCACAATAGGTTTTTGACCCATTATTCCTTTTAGGTGAAACTCATGATACTGTACGTTTTTTCATGTTTACCAAATTGATCTCGGGAAAATTACTACAGAAACGTAAAATTGTAGAAAATAATGATGCTTAAAATATGTAGATAATTAAATTATTATGAAACAGCCAATTAGAATTCATTGGATCTTTATGTTCATGATTGTGCAATAGTAAGATGGTGATCAGCACGTTTTATGAAGCCATTGTTGTGTACAGGTGCTTTGTCACTTGATTTTGTCAGACACCCCCTCAGGGTAATTTCTGCATGCTGCAAGATTTCCATGGATCTGGGATTATGTGACTATACTTAATTTACTTTCAACTTTTCTTTTGCAGTAAACAACTGACATATTTTACCTACGGTACCTAAATGCATAAAATTTTTGGAGGATTATGTTTAAATTCGCTTTGTATTTACAGACAGAGCACCAATTATTTATGGCACCAATTAAATTATTGGCTCTGCTTATTATCCTTTTTATAATTACTGAGGGGGGTCAATATATCACACCTTTGTACATCATTATTCTCAGCCTTGGTGGTGTGTTGATTACAGCACATTGAATGCTTGTTCAATATTTTGATTTTATTTTTATAATTAATGTCAGCTATTTAATTGATTTGAAGTTTAAACAAAGAAAATATTGAGTCTTTTTAAAAGACTTTGAGGTAATTCCACTCCTCTAGAATTATAGGTTAAATCTTAATTTGATTGTTGATTCTCCAAATAATACATCTTAGTAACAAATAAAAATGTTAAAATTAGTATGTTGCAGTATTAATAAAAATCTTAACAATTAGCACACCTGTTATCAATGTCAAAAAATTGCAATTTTCCATAAACAGCATTATCAAAATTTCACAAAAACTGGTTAAAACGATATGATAGTATTTATAACAATTTCATGAGACTGTTTCTTTAAAAAAATATACTAAATGTTTGTGAAAAATAAAGGAAATCTATTGCATAATGAACTTGATAAAAGATTCAATGAAAATGGGAGTTATTGCCCTTGGATTCAATATTTTCAAACATATAATTGATTATTCATATATAACTTTTGAAATATTTTATGGTTAACAAGATTTTCTACAATAACTATTGAAAAAGACCCCAACAAAATTTATGTTCCTGTCTTGCATAAATCTTGATAAATCACTGACTTTGCGAAATCTTATGACGTACATCACAGGAGAGTGCAGATATAGAACGACATTAATGCTACACAATCTTGTTCTTTGCTGAAATTAACATTATTCAGGGAAGATTACCCCTATGTATAAAGACAAGATTGCTATTTTCTCAAAACTTTTGCTGGGCTGTATGCAAATTCTTGTGCTTTGTTAAGAAGTTAATATTATTTCCACAACAATTTCTAGTGAAATTATTACTGTGAAGAATAAAGTCAAGAATACCCCTTTGTCAGAATTTTTGCTGCATATTATACTCAAGAACTGCAATTTTTCTTCAATTTGCAGGCCCAAAAAAGGGGGATGTGCATTAAAACCAATGCATATTACATTAGGCACAATGTGATAATAGTACCTTTAACCTATTTGTCAGTAAGTAGGGCCACGCCATATGACAGGTGACCTATAATAATCGCACTGTCTGTCCACCCAACAGCACTTTCTGTGGTGAGCGATATCTTGTGTGTTTCCTTGAGAAGATTTTCATATAGCTTATACTTAATACTTGGATTAGGCAGGGGAAGACCCATTTTGATTTTCAAATTTATCAATTTTCTTTTTAATAAGATAATCATACTTTCAGTGGCACACAGTAACTTGAGATTACTTGAGAAGTTTCCTATAGTAATCACTCTCTTCGTCCATCAACACTTTCTGCCTCCAATTTTTTTATGGCCACTTAGGGTGGTCTCATTTATAAATATACATGTAAACGTAAATATTCATCAAATATGATAATCATTGCTTCAGGCATGAAAACTGTCCTTTTGTTTGAATATGTGTACATTGCTGTTTTTGATCACAAATTTAAATATTATCAAGAAAAAAATAATTGTCTTTTTTCCCCTAACCAATAATAGTGGTAAGAGTTTTTCAGTACATCAAAATCATTACAAAGTGAATGTTAGAGAACATTTTAAACTTTTAAGAATTATGTCACAAAAAGTTGTCACTTAATTGACATATCAATCGATATATAAAAGACTTTTAAACAGTTTTAAATCCTTAACATTTAGTAGTAGCTGTGGTACAAGTAAGGCTTTCATAGCTTTTGTATTGATACTGGTCTGCAGTATTACTGTAAGGTATTCATTGTATAACATATTTCATATCTGATAAATAGATGGTGTGATTTTTGTAACCATGCTATTGTTTTGAAGGGTGTATCAAATAACAATAATCTACCATAGGAAACAATAATTTGATTACAGCTTGATTTAATATTTCACCTAGAATTTTACATTGAAATCTGCTTAGGAAGAGCATGTTTGAAATATATGTTTAAAAAGAAATTGTATTTTGATAGAAATTTCTTGGTAAGAAGTTAAATAATCTTTCTCTTTATAAAAGTATGAAATAGAATTATTCATTACTGCAGGTATTAAATTTTTCTTTAAGTTTTATAAAGGGTGGATAATATTGTCAACAAGTTTTAAGTGTGAAAAGATAAGCTTCAAATCATTTACCAGTCATGAGAATTTGATGTATTTTTTTTTCATCATTATCTAACAATAAACATTTATCTAGATTTAATAATTCAGAATTGTTCAATCTCCTTTCATCATATATTGAATACGTTAAAACTGATAACCAGGTGATGTATAAGGATCTTACTTACCTATCGACAAATCGAAGAAGAAAATACTCCTGTTACTTTGCTGTGCATGATATATCTACAAACTTTTAACAGCATTTCACGAGCTCTTATCTCGATCCTTTAAAAATTACTATTATATATTGTCGGCTGGATTTTCCAGAGAGCTTCTTTAACAGCTTCAATATGTTTTGAATTGTAACATTGTATAGATAAGAAGACCTTTAATTAGCGGTGTTATCTGTATTCATTATACTTTAATTGTTTATGATCAATAAGTTGTCAGTGGTTTAAAGTTTCAGGCTTCTGAATGAATATGTAGGTAACTGATGTAGAAAAATATTTAGAGCAGAAACTTTGTATTGTGGTCAAGGACTTGTACTTACATATGTACCTTGAATTATTTTCTCTGTAATTGGCTTGTACATCAGTCACATACTATCCTCAACCATATCCCAGTGAAACGGTTACAGCCACATGTATAATTTTTTGGTCACAAGAGTGACTGAATTAGAATGTTGTGAGCTTTACAGGCTCATCATAATGCTTTACATACATGGGTCATACAATGGTACAATTTGTCCGCTCATATATCTCTGTCAGCACCTTGTGGGTCAGATAAAAACAATACTTAAAAGGTTAGGATCATTAAACTTGGTACATCAGTCATGTTTTCATTATGATAAAAGGATGGAGGCTATTGTTTTTGAAGGTCACGGTCAAACTTGCATGGTTATAAGACTAGGATCATCAAACTTGGTTCACATGTTCCCAATCAGAGGAAGAAGCATATTGAAAGGACCCCAAAGAAATTTTTTTTAGTATTCTAATGTTATAAATTAATGGAAAAATGAATTTTGTTTTTGAAAATACATAAGGGCATATGAATTGTGATACTTTATGCCAGCTAGTATATTTATTTTTAGAGAGGATAGTGGTTTCTGGGCCATAAGAGTGGATTCTTCTCATATCTAATGCACATATTCCAGGGATCTTTCCAGCTTTTAAATGTTACTACCCATTTCATATTTTAAAGGGAAAATTTGAAAATCCAGTCTTGAGCTTTCAGAGGAAGGGGGTGGGGTGGGGTGGGGCATATAATCTTCAGATTATAATGTTTTAAAACAGATATATATATATATATAAATTGATTGATTGATTACTATCTATATACATGTAGTAAGACTTTCATAATTATAGAAAATGACTTGGAATATATAAAAATGATTTTTTGTTAAAATTCTCATACAATTTTGTGTAGTTTCTACAATTGAAGGAAAAATTTTACCTGTGAAAGGGGAAATATTCATTTGTTGTAAAAGGGGAAAAGGTGCCCTGTACCGATAGTAAATAAAACTTCAATAAATCCCTCTATTAAGATGTGATATTTTGTATGTACCACCTACAAAATTTGTATATAAATTTTTTTTAACATCTGAAAGTGGGGGTCATGGTTCTTTTTATCTGTCAAGGTTAGTCCAAGGTCACAATCTATTCAAACTGCGAATTCCATCAGTGCAGACATTGTGTTGCAACTGCTAATTGCATCAGTGCAGACATTGTGTTGCAACATCTCACATGAATGATTAAGACTATAGAAGTTTGTCTCAATTAGATTTACTAGTATTATACAGGTTTTTTTTTTAATTTAATGATTCTGAATATGATCTGAGATATATAAATGATATGCAGATGTTTTGAAGCATCATAAATATATGATTATATATACAATATGTCTCTTCAGATGATATTTCATTCCAAGTGTCATACACATTGCACAATATAGGTTAATAATCTAAAGATGTTTGTCGCAACATCACATAGTTACTGCCCTGATCACTGAATTGCAAATTCTCCACGTTGTTTATCTGCAGTTGGATAGACCGTGCTGTAAAACCCAGTGCTGATGGTGGTCCATCAGTGGAATTTAAATAATCCAGTCTGGTGCTTAGTGGAACAACTCGGGGATAATTTCTCTCATCAGGAGGGTCGTGATCTGGGCTCCCCAAGGTCTCCATTGCTTCAGGGTTGAAAGAGGAGTGGGGAGTTTCTTCAGAACTGGGTTCAACAAGATTGAGATGCATTAGTCTCTCCTTGACCTTTTCATCCACGAGGTCCCGGATTATTGTATCCTCGTTCTTGTTAATCATTTTAATCTCCTCAGTTAAGAAAGCAATCTTGTCATTCAAGTCATCAACAGTCTTTTGAAAATCATTTTCCATTTTTTGAAAGTTTTCTGTTAGGTTGGTCTTTTCTTTCTCAAATCCCATTTTGAAAATAGTGCATGATTTGTGAAGTGGAAGTTTTTTGCTGTTCACATAATTTCTTGTACATTCAAGTTCTTTCACCATTAATTCCATGTTAAGAGTTTCCTGGTTAAACGAAGAATCTTCACCAAGCACTAAATATGAAAGCTTTTCACAGGATTGTTGCAGTGCTTCGATTCTGTGGTCTAAATGTTTTATTTTTGCTCGGAGGTCCACCTGGCAGTGTGGGTCAGCTTTCTGTTTTGAGTTCAATTCCTTCAGGACATTGTTCATCTTTTTCACATAATGTTCATTTACTGTTTTCTCCAGCAGTAAGGTGTCTGTAAAAGCTTGATACCCACCTTTTTTCTTCTTCAATATTTCAACCAATTTGGGATTTCTGTCGCAACTGTCTTGCAAGCGCTGTAAAATGAAAAAAAAAAAATCACTTGTTATGGAAGCAGAAGTTAAGATAAGGATGGGGGTATTGTTTATAGTCTGTCCTTTTGTCTATATTTTTTACTTTAACCTTGGTCATAACTTTTGAGCTAGATCTATACAAGACTTCATACATGGGGAAAATTAAAGGTCATGGTTCAAGGTCAAATTTGCCAATTTAAACAGGGGCATCATGTTTCTGTTTTTTTGCATGAAAGTTCAAGTAAGCTTTTCATATCAGCTTTTGTCGGTTGTCTGTCCATCCATCTGTCTGTAAACTGTTCATGTTTTCATCTTTTTCTCTAAAACCATTAGGTCAATTTCAATCCAACTTGCAACAAATCGTTTTTGAATGAAGGGGATTCATGTTTGTTCAAATGAAGGGTCATGCCTTCTTCAGAGGGGATGTAATCATGAAAAGGCAAAAATTGGGCAGGGTCATCTCAAGAACCACTGGACCATAAAAGTTAAAATTTACATGGCAGCTTCCAGACACAGTGCAGATTTAAGTTTGTTAAGATCATGGCTCATGGGGATAGGGTGGGGCCACAATAGCGGATCAAAGTTTTACATTCAGATATATTGGGGAAATTTTTTTTACAATCTTCTCGAGAATCACTGGGCCAGAAAAGTTGAAATTTACATGAAAGTTTCCTGACATTCACATAGAGTTTTAATTACGTAATATATATATATATATATATATACGAAGTATGAATAATATCCTTTGTCGGCAATCTTAACTTGCTTAATAGCATTGTGATACACACACCATTTATGTAACATTTGTTTGAGGAAGGGTGCCGATGTTAACACCTATTTACAAACAAATCATTATTCAGTGATCTGTGTAAGCTTGGATCATTAAATTTTTTTACGCAAGCCATTATACTGTTTAAAGTGTGTATTTTGTATTCCGTTTGTCAATAAAAATTTGTAAAGAAATTAAACGTACTGGTAGAAATCAGTCTCATGTCCTCACCCTGCTTGATGTTCATAGGGCACCTGGAGAAAGGCGGGGATACTGACATAGTGTAGGAAATAGGAGATAAATGGGAGGCAGTTTTGGATGTGCAATTCTGGGAACCTCCTGCTAATCTGGAAGATTCACTTGTACATTAAGAATAGCTTTATTACTTTTTATACACCCGTCGAAGACGGGACGCATTATTGTATGGCTTCGTCCATCTGTCCGAACCGTAAGCTCCAGGATTTTACAACTGGGTACATTCAATCATCATGATGAGAGGAAGATGCCTATTGTTTTTCAAGATCAGATGTCAAAGGTCAAGGGCGTAGTATCACTTAGTAGGAAAACTTTGTAGGCAGGATACAAAATGAACTGTAAGCTCCAGGATATTGCAAGTGGGTACATTTGATCAACATGATGAGAGGAAGATGTCTATCATTTTTCAAGGTCAAAGGTCAAGGTCACAGTATCACTTCGTAGGAAAACCTTCTAGGCAGTATACAAACTGAACTGTTGGGGCTAGGACCGTCAAACTTTGTACACATACACTTTATGCCAAGTGGAGGATGCCTATTGTTACTTAAGGTCAAGGTCGTAGTAGCAGAATGCAGACCGATTCGTTGGGGCAAGGACCATCAAACTAGGTACACATACATCTTATGCCAACTGAAAAAATTACATGGAGAGTACATGATTTGTCTTGTTTTTACGATGCAAAGAAAGTATGTCACACCCAGATGATTGCTTATACTACTTGAAGCCAAGTTCTGCAAGTTGTGGTGTAAGAAAAACACCCTATATTAGCTTTTCACTGGCCTATTATGTACCGTTGGCAGTACTCTTGTTGAAGTGATAATAATGCACAAAAAAACCTATTAAGTTTCTTTTTTAACGTCATGATACAATTATAGATTTACTGTGAGATAATCTCTGTCGTGCCGAGTCAACATCCCTCGAGATTCAAGTCGCTGTAGAACACTTGATGACACTAACAGAGAGATCTTGATGTCCTTTGCACAGCGATTTAGAGTCCGTATCTCATTAGCTTCCATTCTGCAGAGAGATACAAGTAAAACTCTGTAAAAGGACAGTAAAATTTGTCTACTTCAGTTTAATATGTTGCACAGATTTCAATGTTCAATTCAGAGTTTGAATTTTTTTTTAAAATTTTTTTTTTGGTAAAAGTATTTATCGCTTGTTATCAAATATGAAGATTTTATTGGATAGCAACTAGAAATTCACATTAGACAAGTTTCAATATATCTAACTAGAAAACAATAAAGCATTTTGAAGATGAAAAAAACATTAGGTAAAGAAAACGTCAACAACAAATCAACACATATACAGAATACTGATTGAAATATACTAATTATAGACCATGCTTGTACTGTAGATTCAATTGATAGTTGTCTAGTGTAGGCTAATTCATGTAAAGAATAGAATTTTAAAAAATTCACAGAATTCAGAATTTTTTCATTAGCTTTTGTTCATGATGTCTGTAAAACTGTACGTAACATATCTCAGCCCATAACTTGTACAGGGTATTTGGTAAGACAGTCAGCATAATGATATGATAGTATTGTGTTTTTTATAAATGTATAATACTAAAATTTTATCACCTCAGTTTTGACACATGGAACAGTAGCCTTCAGCTTGTGCATGATGTGTTAACACTCAAGACTATTTCAGCATATACATGCATGACATGCAAACCCAACACTGTCATATAAATACCCCCATAAGGTTCACTTGCAACATGGGTATTTATTCAAAGTATTTTAATCATGGCCATAATGTAGAATTTCATACATTTATTCACACTTACCTGTGCTTGTCTGTGATGAGACACTTTTCCTGCACACTTGTAATTTCAATGTTATTGTTAGTTGATATATTTATAGCTCAATGTACATTAGATGAGCTGGAAGCTATTCCAAACCGCTACATTGAATGAACGTACCATAAATCTACTGGTAATCTTTATCTCAATATCAAATATTTCGTTGGCTTTAAATCATTTCAGACAATGATTTTGTAATGCTATTAGTCAATATGTATATTTATAAACTTGGCACATTATTTATACTGTCATCTGTAAAAGGAGTAGATGATCCCTATTGATTGGTCAAGGGTCAATCCACCCTGGATTTTCATTAAATTTAGTGGAAAAAAAATTTGAAAGTAGATTTCATTGTAGTAAACTTGTGCAATTACAAAGATGTAGATTATTGTTATTTGTTGGGGTTTTATTTCATCAAGTTTAAATTTATCTTTCCATGTTTATTTTATGGTGATTTTAAAATTGCTGCAAAACTATTCTGCCATTTTCTGTGACATGTGTATTCTAACTAGCGATCTACTATTCTAACTAATCCCGTCATAGAATGTCTTTCATACACTTTGGGGCCACTTCTTGTATGATTATGTCGTGTTTCTTGGACAATTTGTGGATGGAACTATCTTTGCTTTGTGAATTACTACATTATATGGATGGAGCAGTTTGAAAATAGTACATTTTAGCTCTTAAAGCTCAAGTGAGCTTTTTTTAATCGCGTGTTGTCTGTCCGTCTGTAAACTTTTTACATTTTTGACTTCTTCAGAACCACTGGGCCAATTTCAACCAAATGCAAAAAGCATCCTTGGGTGAAGGGCTTTAAAGTTTATTCAAATGAAGGGCCAAAGGGGAGATAATCACAAAGATAGAGTGGGGTCATTTAAAAATCTTCTTAGGAACCACTGGGCCAGACGAGCTGAAATTTACTTGAAAGGTTTCTAACATAGTGCAGATTCAAGTTTGTTAAAATCATGGCTCCCAGGGGTAGGGGGCCACAATAGGGAATCAAAGTTTTACATACAAATATATAGGAAAATTCTAAAATCCTCTTCTGAAGAATCACTGGGCCAGAAAAGTTTACATTTACATGAAAGCTTCCTGACGTAGTGCAGATTCAAGTTTGTTAAAATTGTACTTAGCGGTGGAAGGGTGGGGGCCACAATAAGGGATCAAAGTTTTACATACAAATATATAGGGAAAATCTTCTTCCCAGGAACCATTGGGCCAAAGAAGTTTACATTCACAAGAAAGCTTCCTGCATAGTGCAGATTCAAGTTTGTAAAAATAATGATCCCCGGGGGTAGGTTGGGACCACAATAGGGATCAAAGTTTTATGCAAATATTTCAGGAAAGTTTTTGAATATGGGCCAAGGTGACTCAGGTGAGCGATGTGGCTTATGGGTCTCTTGTTTAAGTATAGTTCATTTCAGGTGTGTGACTCACGAAGTCAGGATGTTTTTAATTATTCTTAACCCCTCATTTCAAAAGACTCCAGTTGAATTATTGATTTCAGGTTCTCCATTTCACTTTGCGTATAACTGCAGTAAAACAAGCCAATAATAGATGTCCGAGTAGTCTAAACTTTTTTTTATGTAGAATTCTATGGGATTTTAATTTTATTGCACTTCTTTGTTATGAGAATGCATTTGGATCATATCCATTTTTGCAAGGAGAAAAAAATCATTGGTGATCTTAAATATCCAAAAGAAAAATGTTTCATGTAGAATGCAGTTAATAGACTAAATTCAACAATCCAAGTTGTTTCTGAAAAGCACATATATATAATATATATATATTAACATTAGTTTCCTTGGGACTACATCAAATGATCAATTGTTGATATTGATTACTCAATTTTTCAGTTTTTTTATTCTATAAATCAAAATAGTATTCATATACAACGAAACTACTGAGACTGATTCACATTCTGTATCCTTTATAATGGTTGAACATTTGATGTAGTCCAGGCCTGGAAACTTTTTTGAGCATGTTTTCATACTCGAGCTCTACTTCGTACTCAAACGTCAAGGTTATAAAACATTTATAAAACCATTCTCACACTCAAATGGAGTACATTTTTTGAGTATGTATCGGAGCTTGCTCAGAGTTGTACTCAAAACCAAAATGGCTGAGTTTGAATAGGAGTACAGTAACAGTTTAACCTCCAGGCCAATTAAATCAAACGGGATTCGTAATAATTTATACTCATTGAATGAAGGCATCCCATACAGAAATAAGACAGTCCTAAGTGTTTTACATGGGTAATATTCGCTGAACAATATCTGAGAATGAATCAATGCTCTTATCGATACCAAGTAGGCTTCCATACATTTTCATTGAGGCAGGTGCTTATGATCACGAGACTATCATGTGACATTATAAAATATACAACAAAAATGATTGTAATAATTGCAAAAGTGCACCGATATCAGCTATATGCAGGCCAACCCTTACTTTACATTAACTAAAAAGTATTGGGAGCAAGTTCTCCGATAAAAGGAACTTTAAAATGCATCTAATTCAGCATACTTTTAGTTTTTAAGAGTATGCAAGAAATTATCAGATGCGGAATTGGTTTCTTTTAGTGTTGGAAGTTGCTCCCAACACTGTTCTGTTATAGCGATGCTATAGGAACTAAGATTTGTAAACTTCAAACACCACCATTCACTATACTTTTACATATACTTTTACAATAATTATGTAAATTAGATTTTCTTAAAATGCAATGATAATCGGGATCAGGAGACGATATAGGGCGATATCAAGGTAACAATTTAATATAAATATCACCTTCTCACAAACTATATACAGTGTTCCCTCGATATCAAGGTAACAATTTAATATAAATATCACCTTCTCTCAAACTATATACAGTGCTCCCTCGATATCAAGGTAACAATTTAATATTAATATCACCTTCTCACAAACTATATACAGTGCTCCCTCGATATCAAGGTAACAATTTAATATTAATATCACCTCACAAACTATATATACAGTGCTCCCTCGATATCAAGGTAACAATTTAATATTAATATCACCTCACAAACTATATACAGTGCTCCCTCGATATCAAGGTAACAATTTAATATTAATATCACCTCACAAACTATATACAGTGCTCCCTCGATATAGTGCCAACTTTTGTTCAAGACGAATTTGGGCAATAAAGCGGGGATGGCAATATAACGAATTCACCATTACGTACAATTTTACTGCACAGTCAAAAGAAATTCAATACCATTAAGTTATTTGGACTCCATTCAGTATAAACAATTAGATAATTTCGAGTTTAATTCAGCAATTATTAATAATTAACCTCAGGCCACCTGCATACCTTGTCCAGACTGTCACACTTCACCACACCACTATCAAAGCACAGGTGTGATTACTGATGGGTGTTAGGTAATTGGCATTATTATCAAGGGTAAACCCTAAAAAATTTGACCGTTTGTTTGTGAAAATCATTGGCATATGACATTATGTGGGGTTGGCATTATAACAGGGGTTGGGGTTAACGTGTTAGGAAATTTGTTCTTTAGGATTTTCAGGCAATAAGCATGGGTGGTATTACAATGGGTGGGGGTGGGGGGATATATCGAGGGAGCACTGTATACAGTGAAACTTCTCTAAACCGGCCCCTCAGAAAACCGGTTCTCGCTGAATATCGGCCGATTTTCAAAGTCCCGGCAGAAACCTTAACATTTCCTTTCAAAGAAAGTCTCTGTGTAATTTACCCTTATAATACTGGCCACTATTTGAAGACTAGAAAATTTTAGCCAGAGGGGGGATAAGACTGGCCAGGTGTGAAAAATGACTGACCTACTGGCCAGGTGGGAAATTATCCAACTGGAGATGTGAAAAACACAAGAGGCCTCTATAAGTTCTATAGTTTACCTGTGCTGTCCAGGGTGTTAATTGATGCTTGGCTAATCCAAGTGACCCTTTCAAATTTCTGAAATGTTATAAACAGATATGCACATATTGAATGAATACAATCAATACGCCATATTGTTGCACCATGGATATAAGTGGTAGTTGATATCCTAAACAACAAACCCATGACTCTTAATGATAATTTTCAATAGATAAATGATTTACGGGGGGTTTCCATAGGCTTGATATTCCTAAGAAACATCAAAATTAAAATCATGTATTTACTGCTGTACTTTTCAAAAACGTCAACGAATTATAAGCAATGGACGTAAACAGAGTTTTGATAGGTAAGAGGAATTCCAATAATAGGCCTCTGTGTTTTCTTTATGTATCCTGTTATAAAATTTTGTTAAAATTAGATGATTGCAGCAAGACTATTTCTTGTAATAATTGCCTGTAGGTACCAGCAGACTAGTTTGATCTCCACTGATAATTGATCATAGATCCCCATATCAAAGTGAGCAGTACCTACTCTGTACCTACTCTGTGTATTAATTCCAGCAATCAAATGGCTGTGTTTCTTTTGTTTATTAAAGCATAAGCCGAAATTCTACATAAATGCTGCTAATCTACAAATTTCTATACATATATCAAATGCAGTTTTATTTAAACGGAATGTTTTCCATTATTTATGCATGTCAATGTAAAAATGTTTATTCATGTTTAATTAGTTTTATGATATGAATTGAAAATAAACATGTTAACATGTAAAACATATTTTGTTTTACTTCCAATAGTGAAATAATAGTCCTTGAACACCATATTATATGGTTTGTGGTATGTCAATGAAATAACTAATAAAAATTGAGCTGAAATGTCTCTAAATGCCAAATTCTCGGTATACCGGCTACCCCTCTAAACCGGCCGGTTTTTTTCCCATTCTGACAGCTGGCCGGTTTAGAGAAGTTTCACTGTATATGAAAAATAGAGAGTGATTTGATATGAAAAAGAAATAATATATGATTATTTGACAAGAAAATTTTCACGTATGCAGCTTATCACTTGATAACAGTAGTAAATAATGACAATATATTAATTTATGACATTTCCCCTGCGAAACAACTATAAGAAGCTGACGTACGTCGTGACATACTTTTTTTTTATTGTGACGTCATATGGTGCACTGAGGTACATCTATATACAGCACTGAGATTGCCCTTGGGAATTAAGCCTTAACTAAGATGAGTAGTTTGTCTTTATTTTATAACAGAGAATGAAAAGGTGTCCAACACATATACACAATATATAGCTATATATACAAATGAACAGTTTGATGTCCTATATGAACACTAGCATAAAGGTTTTTAAAAAAAATCATGTGACTGATATTTCTGATTGCAATTTTCTAACTATTTCAATTTTTAAGAAGTTGTTTACAGTGGAAAAAGTTAGTATTTTAAAGTTTTCTAAGAGAAGATGTTGACATTTCTAGGTTTCTGAATCAGAATAACATTTTGGGAAGACATGGGGTGACGGTTATTGATGAAGATGCTCGAGGCAGTGGATTCATTAGACAGACGTCTGTTTGCCGGTAAATGACTGTTCTCTGAAATATCAGGGGTAAAATTCTCATCAAAGTTATTATCTTCTTCATCACTTTTCTTGTCCTCTAGGACTTCTGCATCTTCTTCTTCCTTGCTGCCTTTGAAGAATTCTTCATCAGGATCATCTAAGCCACTTTTGAGGAGTCTTCTCCGGACTTCTTCGATACGACGGTTGACCTCATCCTCACGACTCAGGTTTAGGTCGGTTATCTCCATCTCTAACTCGTAGTTCTTGGCTTCAACATCTCGCACTTTTCTCTTAAGTTTCTTCGCTTCATCCTTCATCACCTTTTCATTTTCAGCGTAAAGCCGATTTTCCTCTTTGACTTGCATGATGAGCGTGAACAATGATCTGAACTCATCTCTCCTGTCGTCATTATACAACAAGTCTCTGTTACTCTCGAGTTCATCCAAAACTTTATCAAATTCTTCAAAGTTTGTGTCATTGATTTCCTTTGAATTTTTGCCCCAAACAAGTATGCTTAATTTATGGAAGATGTGTGTGACTTCTGTTGGTGAAAGTTTTTCTTTCACTTTGGGTTTCTGACTTGCAGATACTGGATTCTGAAGAAACTTCTGGTATCTTGCCTCAAGTTTCTCTACGAGGTGTCGGTTGTGAACTTTCTCAATCATTAGTGCTCTCTTTAAAGCTATGAAACCACCAGTCTTTTTCTTCAGTATTGTCAAAATTTTCTTTGTACACAGAGGTCTTTTGTCCAAAAGCTGCAAAGAATTTATAGTGTGATATATTTCATTGATCTGTGTTGATCATTCAGTGACACTGGAGTTAGAACTTGGTGACTTTAAGGATGTTCTACAACAAGTTAAATTATGATAAACTCAAGACAATTTCATTTTATCAGCATAAGCAATTACCTTGTAAACTCCAAACTAAATTGATACATTTTACCAGTTCTTTATTGGTTCAATGAAGTGATTTATTTTATTTTTTTTTATTAAATAATCTGCAGAAATTCACTTTTATTCATTGGATTTAGATATTGCTAGTAATCCAACTGAAAAAAAAAAATTTCCATACCAACAACTCCTTACGCTCCTCCAGTGTGATGATGCCACTCTGAGAGAGATGCCTGATGACCTGACTGGAGGTCCATCCAATGTTCATGATCTCCCTCATCATTGCATCCACAGCCATTGTTTGTTCTTTCTCCATCCTACATTTATCACACCATGTCCAATTCTTTCACATATTCCTTGAATTTAAGAAACCTTGAAAAATTTCCCTTGTTATTTCAGAAAAGTGTCTTATTTATGGAAAATGGTTACAACCTAAGTTATATTCCACATGTTTGAACAATTTTTGGAAACAAAATGCTATGAAACACCTTCCCACAGTTTAATGACGTATTTGAATTGTGACTTTTTAAATCACATAATCTGGTAGATTGTGTTGTAAGTATGGAAGCTTAAAAGCGTTTGATAGTGCAATATATTCAAGATTAGGTTGTTTTGTTAAAAATTCAAATTTCAAAGTCGTAGATTTTAGCAAATACATGTATTTTATTGAATTATACTGAAGAAAATACTTACCTTACGGTTTTTTCTCAATTAAGGCATAAACTGATAAAGAATGCTGGTTGGTTAAAATGCTAATTCGATTATAGACCCAGTAATTTTTGATAGTCAAACAATGCAAAGGAAATAAATCCCATTCTATCCAAAGTTCAGGCATGGATTATGTTTTATTGTGTTCAAAGTCGACCAATAAAAGGACATTATGCAAATTTAATCAACAGGCCAGGGGAATTATGTGTTGTAATGTGTGAGAATAGTTATATTTGTTTTGAAACATATGTGCTGGCTCATATCATAAGATTAACTATATAAACTGTTATCTGATCTTTGAAATTGCTTCATCATGCTTAGAAAATTATACTAAGATATTTAAAGTCAATTAGTTGATCACAAGCAGTGGATCAAATGTTTTTGCAAAAACATTTTATCTGCTTTTAAAAAATAACAGCTTTTAAAGATATATGATATGAACCTTTATTTTATTTATTTTTTTTTTCGGCAATAGATTTTAATTTTTGAATGGCTTATACATGAAATGATTGACCATAGAAACAAAACAGTATCACTTTATGACCAGATCTTGCACTGTTCAATATAAATACTGTTTTATAGAATTGTGGTATCAGTACAGAAAAGCAAACTCTGCAGACTACAGTCCCCATGCTCCCTCTCTCTCTCTCTCTCCTCATTGATCCTCAGCACTCAATATTACAGAAATTTCAGTCAAATGCATAAAAAGTTGCATACCAGCACTTCATTTGACATGTGTAGTTAGATGTTTTTGATATCGGGGGGGGGGGGGGGGGGGGGGGGGTGCATATTGTTTTTGTCCTGTCTGTCATTTTGTAATTCTGTCTGAAACTTTAACCTTGCTAATACCTTTTGAACAGTAAGTGATAGAGCTTTGATATTTCACATGAGTATTCCTTGTTACAAGATCTTTCCGTTGGTATTGAACCTTTTGACCTTGACATTTGACCTTCTTTAAAAAAAATATTTTACATTGGTCATAACTTCTAAATGGTAAATATTAGAGCTTTCATATTGTACATGAGCATTTCTTTTGACAAGATCTTTTTACTGGTACCAAGATATTTGCCCTTGTGACCTTGGCCATCTTCGGAATTGGCCATTATCGAGGGCATTTGTGTTTCACAAACACATCTTGTTTTTGTCCATCGTCTGTCGGACCATCTGTCTTACCATCCGTTCATCTGTCTGTAAACTTTTTATATTTTCGACTTCTCCTCCAGAATCACTGTGCCAATTTCAACCAAACTTGGCAAAAAGCATCCTTGGGTGAAGAGCTTTCAAGTTAATTCAAATGTAGGGCCATGCCCCCTTCAAAGGGGAGATAATCACAAAAATATGGTGGGGTCATTTAAAAATTTTCTTTTCAAGAACCAACCGGCCAGAAGAGCTAAAATTTACATGAAAGCTTCCTGATATAGTGCAGATTCAAGTTTGTTAAAATCATGAACCCCAGGTGTAGGATGGCGCCACAGTAGGGGATCAAAGTTTTACATAGAAATATATAGGGAAAATCTTTTAAGGGAAAGGCTACATTGTTGCTTTTATGAATAATGTATTACTTGCTGATATCGTAAATGACAGTCTTTAACAACAAAACCCTTGCTTAAAAATTAAATCAATATTAATCTATCACATATTTAAATTACCAACCGCTAAGAGAGTGGCCATTAAAGTTTAATTTATGACATCACACCGTCCGTTCTGGTTTATTTCATCAGTAGCACAGTAAATATGACAAGTCACGACAGTTAAGTTTGGAACCGTATAGATTTGAGCCCGTTCTTTCGTAAGAAGAAAAGAAAACGTTCAGTCGATTCGCAGACCAGGCAGATGGTAAACGTTTCTTCATAAAAATGTCTCGAACCTCAACTTGTCATTACGCAAATGATAGATCCAAAGTTTACGTAGTCTTTTCTTTTCAAATGACTTAGTTGGGTCAGGAATTTCGAGAGAAAAAGTTTTTTTTACGTCTCCTTTGCATTAGTGTAATTAACTGCTTGATAGGAAGGCATCAACCTATTTACAATGTATTCGTAAAATCTACTACATGCACATCTTTGATGATCTTAGAACCTCATCAAAACTGGAACAGATGGTGTGACGTCAAAATTATTGATTTTTGTGGTCTTGAATACACATCATGGCAGCTTCTATAGATGGTGGGAGTTTCAATTTTTAACGTTTTCAAATTTGTACTGAAGCTTATCTAGACTGTATATCAACAGAATAGTATGACAAATATATATCATGCAAAAATTTTTTGGGTTGCCTTCCCCTTTAACAAGAGAAGCAGAAATTACAGAGAGAATAGGAATTCATCCTCAGAATCCAAAATTTCATATATATCATACTACAGTGTAATGCATAATGTATTTTTAAAACCATTATAACTTATTATGGAGCCCCTTCCAACATTTACAACTTTTATAATCTTGCCTTCATTTTAACTAGCCTCTGGATGCGTTCAACTGTGTTTGTGATTGTGTATATATATGTGAATATTTTATTTATATATATATATATATATATAGAGAGAGAGAGAGAGAGATCTATATAGACAGATATAACTGTAATTATCTTACTCTGTATTTTTACCAAGCAGACTTGAAAAATGTATGCTCAGTGATGCATCGCTACTGTATAGTTTCTTTTATATATAGTGGTGATAACATATTTTTAGAAACGTAATTTCAGGGAGAGGGGGTCCTGTCCTAAAGCATCTATGTTAACACAGACACACAATGACATACACCTCCCCCAGGTTGATAGAAATGTTTCCTGGAACCATGCCTGCCAATGTATTATCATTGTTTTATACACACCACACTCCCAGTTGTAAGTACACACATACACTGAAATATGTGTTCAATACATGTGCGTTAGCCGTTTTGACATGAGAGGGGGAGAGGGCATATAAACCCTGTGTTCTTTCATTCTCTACCCATAGGTGTCGCTGCTCACCAACAACTCTTGTCAATGCCGGAATTACAAGATTCTTGTATATAATGCTTTGTAAACTCCAAACATTTAAATTTAACTTAGCTTAATCAATTGATGGTGCTGAATGTTAAGATAAAATTGTTTTGAAAAATAAAATGAAGATTTAATGGTTATTAATTGCCGACTTCCCGTTCTAAGCTATTGTGGTCAGTTGACCATAATAGCTTAGAACGGGAAGTTGACAGTCTAATAGGCATACATGGATTGGCCAATCAACTAATGGAGGCATTTGAAATGGTGACTCCCAAAGATTAAAGGAGCACCCCATAGGATACTTCTGATGATACCCCTTGTGAGGTCTTCCATCCTTAACCAATCATATACCCTCTTTAATCCATTAAAAAGAACTGTTCGTAGCCAATCATTTCATTTCTAGGGGTATTTTGCCTATAAGTCGATCTAACCAGAATAGTGTCACTTTTGAAAAAAAAAATTGCGCGAGGCAAGATCCACGATATCCTCTCGAACACAAATTTTGTTGAAACTCCATCTTTTGTGTGTATGAGCTAGAGTACATGTGTGATGTAGTTTTAGTTTAGTATTTATTATTTGCTAAATATGTGTGAGAGGTTATCCAGATTATTTATATGCATTGGATTTTTGGTTATACCTTCATGGTTACTACCGACCAGAAGATTCAGCATACATTTCAGATGTTAGGAATTAATACCGCTTGTAAACAAATTCCTAAAATTTTAATTGAAATAAAGAATATTATCCCAATTAGCTGTGTTATCTTAGCTACATTAATTATTCTAATACTTAAATCTTGCTGTTCCGCGATTTAGCAAAACACCCTTTTCATTTTTTAATATGTATGAGGGCATGAAATGTGAAGCTTCACATCTACACGTGTTTCATGAAGCGTGTTAGCGCTACGTGAAAAGTATGCAGGCGTGAAACGTTGCAGTTCATGCCCTCACATTTTTTTCAAAAAAAATTATTTACATTCTACATGTACTTTCATTGCTGTCAGAACTACCAGCCATTGAAATAGACTTACCATATTTATCAAGATTCATACATTCATTGTTCACAACTGTGTAGCATTCATGAGGAAATGGTTATCATTACAATTAGTAACGATATCAAAGGCAAAAAATATTGGAATTGTAAACATAAATACATGTTTGTTTATTGTTGGGTTGTTTTATTGATATTATTTTTTAAAAAGATTCTGAACTTAATTTTTTATCATCTTTTAAAATGATAAAATATATGAAATGCAATTCTTGTAGAACCGAATTGCAAGAATGCATAATTAAATGAAGTCGGATGATATTTGGATATCTATGCCAGCTTTGCTCATCTGCTCTCTCAGATTTGCCACTTCTTGTTTCAATTTGTCATTATCAGATTTTGTTTTCTGTATGTGGTCTTTTAATTTCTTGATCTCAGCAGTCTGTTTAACACTCTCTGCTTTTCCTCTCTTGACCTCGGCTCTTTGAATTGCTATATCACTCTTGAGTTTCTGGTTTTCAACGATCAACTTTTCCTCTGCTTTTTTAATCTTTTTATTCTCTTTCTTCATTGAGCTTATAATGTCTTTCAGTTCCTGAAGTCTTGTTTCAATTAGAATTGGTAAAGATGAGTGAAATTCTGTCACATCACTCAAATTCAGTGTTCTGCAGCATTTATCCTTCAAGTCTTGAATGATATCTACCACTTTATCCAGCAGCATGCCACTGTGCATAGATTCTAAATGTGTCTTCAGACCATTGTTGCCTTTTAAGAGTGGTATCAAATGGTCATTTATGATGTCTTTAAGTGGTGCATCGAAGCCTTGTCCCACAGCACCACCAGAACCTCTTGCACCACATTCTTCTATCATCAATGGCACCACTGTCTCGGTAATCACTCGATTGATGTAGTCACGGTCCTTAATCAGTACACCCAATGTCTTGGTTCTCTGCTCAAGGGCATTTTCTATTCTTTTGGTGTCTGCAAGAATTTTTTTAATGATAGTAAATGCTTTTTGCTTTCAGTATGATGTTGTATTTTGCTGGAGCAAATGATAACTTTGAATAGTAAATTTGAATCTCAACAAATTTGCATGATTAGATATGTCACATAATTCTGAAAGTAAATTGAACTGCAGAAATATATAGTAGCCTTTGTCTAAACTACTATATGTAGTTCTTCAAATTATATTGCCATGATACTTGTACAATTGAACCATAAATTCGACCCTTGTAAACTTACAGTCTTGAACTTGGTATTCCTGTTCTAGTTTCTCACTGATCCAGGAGTAGTCTGATTTTAGTATTCCCACAAATTTCTTGAAAGCTCTTGGCCCCCTTCTGGGTAAAATCTCCAAAAGGATTATGACCTTGTCTTGTCTGGTAGTCTGCTTCTGCAAGTGAACTTGAAGGTTAGCGCAGAGTTCAATCAAGTTTTACAAAGGATTTTGATCATTCTTTGTTATGTTAATGTATGAGATTGTTAATTCCTAAAGTATTGTTGATCCATGTGATGTCTTTGATAGATAAGGTAAAGCCCTGCTTCATAAATTATGGAGTTTAGGTATGATTTTATTTACATATATACTCAAATCAATTATTAGTCTATCGAAAAATCATAAAGATTAAATAATGCATGTACAAGATGTATATAAACCTTCAACGACATTGATCTTGAGGTAGAACAAAGCATATTCTTTAATTTTGGTCTCTTATCTTTTAAAAATCTATAATCCTCATAATCTAGTAATTGGTGAATTGTCTTTCTGGGAAATGCAATAAAGGAAAGGTCAGCAGCCATTTTACCAAGATTTAGTGTCTCGATCACAATTGTACCCATTTGTTGCTAAACAGCGACTCAGAAAATTCATGGAAATTCTCATTTTTATCAATACATTTATTACCAGCACCATTTATCTATTAAATGAGATGTCATGATGCAAATAAAACAACAACCAACTATCAACATTACAATTATCATTATTGAACCTAATTGACAAGAAAAATTGGAAATCAGTATATGGATTGTGCACTAAAAATTAATCTTCTATGAAGTCATTCCAGCTCTCCATGAAAAATATGACGATGTAACGAGGCTCAAGGTACATCAACTCATAATTACTCTCAAAAACCGAAAGACGTGCGTTTCTTATATTTACATTTTTCCGTTGTATTTACCTTGTTATATACAAGGTTATGTTGTTATGGTGACAACACTTATTTAACATTAGATAAACAACACTCATCGTTTTTCGATGTTTTTCATTGTGGTGTCATAATCTATGATATTGAAAAAAACAGTGTTTTGATTGTGACATCCTACATGTTAGTATTTCAAAAATCCATGTGCAAAAATGAAAGTATATGAGAAAATGACCTTCGGTATGAATCGCTAACATTAAGGAAAAAACAGAATGAATGTAAATATAACTGAATAGAATGACTTCAAATGAGTGGAACATGTAGTTCGAAGTTACCAGGTCCACAACTCTGCAAAGTAACACACAAACCAAAACCAGATTGAAATCCATTTCCGGTTTAGCAAAACCAGTCCTGTACTGTAATGGTTCTGGTTACTTCCTCTGTATTATTGTGAGGAACTTCTGGTCATGTGTCAAAAAATTACTTGCCTCAATTCTGTCCTTTTGATCCTCAGTAATAACCCCTGCACAGACCATTTGTGAGAGAAAGGTCAAGGTTGGGTCAAGGTCTTCCAGAAAGCAATTCAAACAATTCTTTAAGGTGGCCTTCTCTCTGGGATCCATTTCAGGCAGCAGCATTGGAGCTGATTTGGTTCTTCATAAAACCATTAGATCAACATGTAAAGTGTCTTGAGAAAAGAAATTTGAGCAGAATTATTTTGTAGGTCAAGGTTTCATGCTTATTGCAGTTGCTATTAGACTGGATCTTATGAAAGGTTTAATTGTGTGCTGTAAGATTTGGAGGCACCAACTAGATTCGTGATATATTCTTTTGATATGCTGCTTAGTCAGAAGATTACTTTGATGACAGTTGAATGTTTTAAGGTTAACATCCATCTATTAGAATAATAATTTCTCTATTCATTACAGTAGAAGTAGTACTAAATTTAGACATTCTCAAGTTTATTCAAATGAAGGGATATGCCAGTTACTAAGGGGAAATAATCAAAAATATATATTTTAAAAAAAAATGAGTGCTAGCATCTTCATGTACTGTAGTTTCAGATTTGTTCATGCCATGGGCCAAGGTGGAGCCACCATGGGTTAAAAAAAAAGTCAAAGGTCATAAGTCAAACTACTCCAGACACAGAAAAAGGGTTTCTGTTTTGTAAGAAAAGGGGCTTATGTTTTGTAAATGTTAATTGGTCTGTACACAAAATGTTCCACTGACTAGAGAACTGTTTATTTGATAGTAATAAAACTTAATAATTCTATAATACCAAACTAACATGTAACAATTCTCCATGCCCTGACTGTAGTTAAATTGAAGACAGTAATCGGCCTTGACAGATGCAGATACACTGTTTAATATTATGAAGTGTGTGAAAAAACATTTCATTGAATTTAAATATTTTTGCTTTGAATTTGCTTACAAATGATTACCATTATACTATATGTATTGCCTCCCTATCATATTATCAATCCATGCAAATTTATTCTAGAAAGCCTTACAAACGTTTATTTTGATTTTTAGTGTATTTTGTATCAGATCTATTTCTTACCTTGTATGGCACGAGTCCTCTTTGTTTTACTCTTTATGTAGACTAGATGACCATTATGCTCTTGAATTTTGGTAAATTCAGAAATTAAGGTGCACTAAGGGAGGAGAATTATTATTTCATAAGGGATAAAACTTAAATTTGGAGAAGGAGTATCTTGTTAAGAAGTATGGGAGATTTAAAAAATAATCTATGTATCTTATTAATGAAATAACATATGTTTTGAAAAATTTGACTTTTTATTGTTTGGGTTTTTTTTTTTATTCAACAAATAATGATAATGCAAACAATACTCACAGAATAATATTGGAAACATAATTAATTACCCTGGACTGTGCCTCATTTGAATGTAGAGATGTATGGGCAGATTGAACTGTGGATATTTAACACTTTGCAAAGGCTTTTAAAGTTTTGATTCTCTGGTAATCTGATAATCAGCTCAGTGGAGTTGTCTGATACACTTACAAAATGTCAAATATTAGTCATATGTGATGTAAATATTAACAATCGGGCACGTGCAGGCCTACTGATTTTACAAATGTTCGGATCTGAGCATATTGAAATATGTGAACCTGTTAGTGAAACAATATATAGGTTGCATGTATTATTATTTTTATTTTTACCATTATTGAAATATGTGTACCTGTTAGTGAAACAATATATAAGGTAGCATGTATTATTATTTTTATTTTTACCATTATGTTGACAATCACAATAATAACAAATTTTCAGACTCTGTGTTTGCTGATGACCCAGTCATTTTCAAAATGTGTATGATAATATTTATTATTATACTTTCATGTAAAATACTCGAACCTGATTGGTCGAGAAGCATTTGAAAAAACATATTGTTACCCTCTGAGAACAGAAAACACGTGACCCAGGGTGATAGTATCTAGCAACGGGTAACAGAACTTGACAACGGGTGATATTATAAACAAGAGGCCCATGGGCCACATCGCTCACCTGAGTCACCTTGGTCCATATCAGAAGATTTTCCATATCTATTTGCATGTAAAACCGTAGTCCCTATTATGGCCCCAAACCTACCCCTGGAGGCCATGGTTTTTGCAAACTTGAATCTGCACTATGTCAGAAAGCTTTCATGTAAATGTGAACTTCTTTGGCCCAATGGTTCTTGAGAAGAAGATTTTTAAAGATTTTCCCTATATATTTGTATGTAAAACTTTGATCCCCTATTGTGGCCCCATCCTACCCCATGGGGCCATGATTTTAACAAACCTGAATCTGCACTATATCAGAAAGCTTTCATATAAATCTCAGCTTTTCTGGCTTAGTGGTTCTGGGAAGAAGATTTTTAAAGATTTTTCCTATATATTTGTATGTAAAACTTTGACCCCCTATTGTGGCCCCATCCAACCCCCCGGGGGGCCATGATCTTAACAATTTATAATCTGCACTATATCAGGAAGCTTTCATATAAATCTCAGCTTTTCTGGCTCAGTGGTTCTTGAGAAGAAGATTTTTAAAGATTTTTCCTATAAATTTGTATGTAAAACTTTGATGCCCCCCTTGAGGCCCCATCCAATCCCCGGGGTCCATGATTTTAACAAACTTGAATCTGCACTATATCAACCAAAAAAAAAAAAAAAAACGAAAAAAATAAAAAAATAAATAAAACTTTGACCCCCTATTGTAGCCCCATCCGATCCCCGGTATATCAGGAAGCTTTCATATAAATCTCAGCTTTTCTGGCTCAGTGGTTCTTGGGAAGAAGATTTTTAAAGATTTTTCCTATATATTTGTATGTAAAACTTTGACCCCCTATTGTGGCCCCATCCGACCCCCGGGGGCCATGATTTTAACAATTTAGAATCTGTACTATATCAGAAAGCTTTCATATAAATCTCAGCTTTTCTGGCTCAGTGGTTCTTGAGAAGAAGATTTTTAAAGATTTTTCCTATATATTTGTATGTAAAACTTTGATCCCCTATTGTGGCCCCATCCGACCCCCGGGGGCCATGATTTTAACAATTTAGAATCTATACTATATCAGAAAGCTTTCATATAAATCTCAGCTTTTCTGGCTCAGTGGTTCTTGAGAAGAAGATTTTTAAAGATTTTCCCTATATATTTGTATGTAAAACTTTGATCCCCTATTGTGGCCCCATCCGACCCCCGGGGGCCATGATTTTAACAATTTAGAATCTGCACTACCTAATAAAGCTTATCTATAAATTTCATCTTTTCTGGCCCATTGGTTCTTGAGAAGAAGATTTTTTAATGACCCTACCCTATTTTTACCTTTTCTTGATTATCTCCCCTTGGAAGGTGGCCTGGCCCTTTATTTTAATAATTTAGAATTCCCTTTACCTAAGGATGTTTTGTGCCAACTTTGGTTGAAATTGGCCCAGTGGTTGTTGAGAAGAAGTTGAAAATGTGAAAAGTTTACAGACGGACGGACGGACGCCGGAATACGGGTGATCAGAAAAGCTCACTTGAGCTTTCAGCTCAGGTGAGCTAAAAATTATCACATGCGTCAAATTTATGCGCGTACGGTTCGCCGTAGATTGCTAGACGACGTCGTTTGAGCGTTTGTAATAAACGCGAGTACCCGCATCGAAATATGAAATATCGCACGACATTTTGAAAATTTTGATGTTTATAAAATGTTTGAATCGAAGGCTGAACCAGGGCCGAGTCCTGCACCTAAAGGGTTACCATATATACTTGTATATATGCGTTCATAAAGTCTAGATTTCATGAGGTGTTTTTTTTATTTCATTTTATAGTGGCAACTTCAAACGACCTAACTACACTATGATTACAGACTTCAAAATAAACTCAATAGAAATGAAAATAAGACTGAAAAAACTTTACGAATTCAGTAGAGCAATGAGAAATACACACGTCTAGAGCCTAGAATTTAGCCTAAAAAGAAATTCTCCCAACCCAAATGTAATATAATATTATAATTTAGTAAGTAAAATGTAGGAACAAAACAGACAAACAAAATATGATGGCAGTATAGGAAGAATGGAAGGAGAATATAGCTAGCATGGCCAGCTGTCTAGCTTCGACATCCATCTGTCTGTCAATTCAGGGTTTTCTGTTTCTAATTTCATTTCTCTGTCAGGTATCAAGCTGAAACTTTCCATGTAGCTTCTTGGTGGATCACTCTAGATCTTGTTGCAATTTTGATCCATTTTGACCTCTCTTGCAGGAGTTTTGCCCATTTATTTGAAAATTATTTTTATATGGAGGGTACATAATTTGTCCAGCAAACTCCTCCCACAGTTTTCATTTGAGGACCATCTTGTTTTACAGCGTGCTTGTTTGGGTATTGAAGATGTGCATGTGCTAAGGATTTTGATTTCCTTCAATTTCTGAGAAAATTACAAGTTGTTGAACTTAGTCAGTTTTGAGGAATTATTACATGGAGAGCACATGATTTGTCTGTTTTTCCTTCCACAGTTTTCAAGTGAGGACCATCTTATTTCACAGAGTATTTATTTGTATGGGTATGGAAGATGTGCATGTGGCAAGGATTTTGATTTTCTTCAATTTTTGAAAAAATTACAGGTTGTTGAGCTTAGTCCATTTTGAGGAAATATTATACTAAATAAAGGACATGGTTTAATTGTCCTTTTAACTCCTCTCACAATTTAGAAGATGTGTATAGTGCACGGATTTTGATTCTTAACAATTTTTTATTTTCTTTGATGTTTTAGATATTTACAGGTTGTTGAACTTGGTCAAATTTAGAGAAATATTTTACACACAAAACTCTTGGTTTGTATATCTACCTCTTGTCACAGTTTTAAGCTAATAGTGAGCAAAGCGACGCAACGAGCTCGCTCCAATGATTACACAATTGAGTTACGTGATTTGCTCTTCATCAGCTGAAAAATGATGGGGACTACCCATAATGCTTCTAAAAAAATGTCGCAGTCACTGCAGTATACTTCATTGACAACCCCATAGGTAAAACAAATAAATAGTTTGGAAAGTACCGTAAATGATTTTAGATTCCAGACTTTCCCATACTTTTGTACTTTTTGTTGTGGATAATTTCTTGGTTTGAAAGAGAGAGAAAAATCGCATCTAATGATGTCATTATGCACTGTTTACATCAACCGTGTTATATTTCCCACGTTAAATGATGCCGATAGTCGTGTTGTTAAGGGTCTTCTGTTGTCTCAATGGTGACACCGTAAAAAATATCACCTTTTATTCATACAATGCAAAGAAAGTATATGTCACAGACAATATCCAGATATCATTAGTTTGACTTTAGAATTCTTCTTTACTCCATAGCATGTAACATACTCACACATTGCATAGTTCCAATGAGTATGATTGCATCTACCTATTTGTGAAATTCATATAGGCCCACAGCATAAGGCTCAGTCCTAGGGCCAGACTAAATAGGTTGGAGAGAAAAATGTAGTGCATCTCTACATGTAGCAGACAGCATAGCTATACTGAGTAGTGGAGGCCTCTACATGTAGCAGACAGCATAGCTATACTGAGTAGTGCATCTCTACATGTAGCAGACAGCATAGCTATACTGAGTAGTGCATCTCTACATGTAGCAGACAGCACAGCTATACTGAGTAGTGGAGGCCTCTACATGTAGCAGACAGCATAGCTATACTGAGTAGTGGAGGCCTCTACATGTAGCAGACAGCATAGCTATACTGAGTAGTGCATCTCTACATGTAGCAGACAGCATAGCTATACTGAGTAGTGCATCTCTACATGTAGCAGACAGCATAGCTATACTGAGTAGTGGAGGCCTCTACATGTAGCAGACAGCATAGCTATACTGACTGGGGGGGGGGGGGGGGGGGGTTGAATACATTTTAAGAGTATCTACAAGTTGTACTGCAGATCTTTTGTTTATGTTGCTAAGACTCAGGTGAGCATCATGACCCAGGAGCTGTTGCATTCAGTAAGCTAATCATTTGAAGTTATAAAGGCATCAAGCCATTTATCATAAATTTCATAACTCAGATTTGTATTTTTGTATACATTGTAATGCTTGTCATGACTGAGAAGTAAAAATAAAAATGACGCTTCTCCCAGGACTCTATTAAAGACACAATTTGAAACTTTACATAATTAATGAGATAAATTGTCATAATGAACAAAATTGCATAAACACAATGACTATGCACTTCATAAGATGATTCATTTTAAGGTACACTTTATCTGATGGCAGAGTAACACATTTTCCCAGGTGCAAACGCATATTTTTTCAATTACGTACAAGCAGGTGTCCTTGTAGCCATGAACTCATTATTCTAGATACAAAGATTTAAAAGGCCCCATTATGAGAGTAGGTGATTTCTTCATATTGGTATATATCTATGTTTTAAAATTTTCTAAGATTCATAATTACACTTCAATTACATTGTACAAGTGTTGTGTTTGATCTGGGGAAAAAACCCCATAATAGTGCTTTCTTTTAGACTTTTTGAGCAAAGATAGTTAATCACTTTAAATCAGTTCATTATATCAGTCAACATCTCAATTTGCTACTCGTACTTGAAGAAATCACCTGCTCTCATAATGGCAATAATGAGTGACATTAACCTGGGTGACTAAGGTGACCTAAAAATGTACTAACTCTTGCAAAAATATGAGTGTGTTTTTACAGTATACACAGTAAATTTCAGTTTTTCATATCTAAATTCATACCTGTATATCTAACTTGGCAAATTGAAATGTTGACTGATGTAATGAACTGATAAAGTGATTAAACTATCTTTGCTCAAAAAGTCTAAAAGAAAGCACTATTGTGGGTTCTCTCTTTTTTTCGAATCAAATGCAATACTTTGAGTTCTCCTGCGTACCCAGGACCTTAGGGGTAAGGCAAAAATTGACCAATTTTCAATATTCATCTCTGCAAAATGCATAGTATCATGTAGAACAAGAATGCCTCTACCAAAATTGTAAGTTTCATGATCACCAGGATAGAGGTTTGGACTCCAGGGTGGGGCCAAATTTGTTATGTGTAAAACAGTTTAGTAACATTTTATTTACTGCTATTGATACTAAACTGAAATTAAATGGGTTCTAGTCAGATAATGTTTGGAAGAGTTGTGCCCCTTGAACTTGGAAAATTTTAAACAATTCACAGTTCCTGCTCATTATCTCAATCATACATGGACATTTTGAATTGAAATTTGGGATATAGATATGTCCTGAAACTATTCAGGTCAATTTGGTTCTGGTCAAATGTTTGGTCCCGGCTCAAGATCCACAAGGGTACATTTTGTTAAACTGATACATCAGCAGACTCATTTAGAGTAGATTCACATTTGTGCACCTCATGGTTTTTGGTACTCGGGTAATTTCAAGTGTGGCCCATGGGCCTCTTGTTTTTCTCAAAAGTGAACACTTTAGGAGATGATTATAGATTTATTTGAATGAGAATTCACATCAAAATCATAAATATTGCAATTTTCTACACATCATTTAATCATCCCAAATTATCTGTTACTATTGAGCTTCTTTCTGTTTGCTGCTTTTACTCTCAAAGCTTTGCTGTTTGAGGTTTTGGAATAAGATGACTGTCGCCTGGGGGACAAAAAGCGAACACGTTGGTCAAGTTTATATCTTAGCTCTGTGTTTTCCTCTTGCACTTGATCTCGAGTTTGTCGCAAGTCGTTCACAATCCTCTGTAATTCTGTAAGTGTCTTTTCCTTTTCTGAATGTGTGATATTCACTTTTTTCAGTTTTTCGATCTCAGCCTGTAGGGCCTTATTTTCTTGCTGAAGTTTGCTTATCTGGTTGGCTTTTACTTCCAACTGAACATCTTTGAGTTGCAGTTCATGAGCTAACTTTTTTTTCCTTATTGTCAACTCGTAATTTTCATTGCTCATGGTGTCAATTTCTCTTTGCTTCCGCTCAAACTTGCTCTCAATATCTTGACACTTGTGTAAAATATTTTCCACTAGTAATGCGGGACTTTTCTTCCGAGAGGTTTCTCCGAGTACATCATAAAGATTTGTCATTTGTTCCTCCAGATGTTGAATCCGATTTAACAAAGTCTCTATTTGTTTTTCAATAATTTCAAAAGTGATAGAATAAGATGTGTGAAGCTCATCTTTGGATATTGATTCTTCTGTGAGACAATCTATGTGAACTTTGAACTTGATGTGTGTATTTAGGAGCCATTGCTTTATATGAGGAGGAATATTTCCACTGCTTTTGGAATGAAGGTCATTTTGTTTTTGGACCTCTAGCTTTATTTGTTCCAATAGAAATTGTTCCACAGCCCTTTTGTCAGATTGAGATAGTTTTCTGTGGAGTCCAAAGCTTCTCTGTGTGAAGTTTTCAATACGCTCAGAAACATCTGCAGCATGACACAGTTCTCTTTGGCTGGCGATTTTGTACGACTGATACCTAGTTGGGGATCCTGTAAAGAGGTATAAGAAAAATGTAGATTTTGACTGTGTATTAATTAAAAAAGGGTTAATTCTAATTATTATGTGTGCGTTGTGTATTCTCAAAGAGAAGGATCATTAACTGAGTAGACATATAGTACTCTGCTCCGAACCTTTAGTAATCTGATTGGCTCTCTAGCTAACCTTAGAGGTTACTTAGTTAGAATCTCTTAACATACCAAGTCTCTCCAGCCCCAGCCTGGGCAGCTGATCAATTCTACTGGACCAGCGATTCTCCTGGTGTTTCTGTCTCTCCTGACTCAGTCCATTTTCCAACGACTTGGCTAACCAAGGATACCTCAGCTCAATGATGCTGACAAACTTATCAAAAGCATCTGGCCCCCGATGAGGCAGGAGTTCTAGTAGCTTGTGGACCTTCTGTTGATTTGTCCGCTCAGTCTGGAGAGGTAAAACAAAACACTTTTGTCACATATATAAATACATGCGTAGCATTTTGGGCTATGAATTCTTCAATAGTTCGCAGGAGTCCCAGGTTTGATTACTGGCACAGCCCAAAAAAAAATTCCCTTTCATTTATGTGCATGCTTATTAAATCACAGATGTTTATCAGAATAGAAGTTTTTATTACAGATAATTTTTTTATAGCTTATTGTGAAAATATCAGTAATATTAACAACAACTTGCAATTATACATGTGCGTAGACTGAAGAATTTATGACCTATGAACTCAATATGTTTAAAAGTAAGAGGCTGATATACCATTGAAAATTCCATTTTAAACAATGGTTGAATCCTAACTTTAGTATTAATATGATGGTGCAAAAGAACCTTTTATCGTAACTGAAATTGAACCTACTATTGTGATACATATACACACCATTTGCCAGGTTTCCTTTTTAAGTGACAACTTATTCTATAGAGTTTAGATAACCAAACTAAATTTGAAATATAATGAGCCACATATCAGCTATCATTTCAGAAATACACAGTATGTGAATTGAATTCATCACTTCAACCAATTATTTACGATTAGAAGCCGATAGCAAGACAGTTGGGGGTACCAGGCCAAAATCAATCATTTTACTAGCTTCTAGTGGACAAAGTACATGGATCTTGGTCCATTTTCATTCACAAGATCCGGCAATTTATTAACAGATTTTCAGTTGTGCAGCCATGATAAAATAATTTTAAAGTGCAATGAACTTTTGGATGATGTAATTCTTTTAATACATAAAATGGAATATTTTTATGCAAAATATGCTCTAATGTATTATTCTTTTGAGATGTCAAAATTAATATCACAGAATGTCTTTTTAAAAAGTATCATTTGAATGAACTTTTGAGGGGATATTTTTGGTGTGATTTTTATATAAATGACAAAATATCCAGATTTTACTACAAATGGCCTTAGTTTAAAGGGACTGATTCACGATGTTTCCCAAAATTTTCTTTTTCACTTTTAATGATCAAAATCTACTGTCTAATGTGGTTAAAAGATTTCACATAAAAATTATGGTTATACATAATCACTGAAGCTCATTTTAGAGAGTTTATTATTTGTTTTGTGAACAAAGATTGCGGTATGTTATTGTTTACGAAATTTTAATTTAAAAAATGGATATCGATCTAAGTTCATCATATCTTTCACATTTCAAGCATTTTGGGGGCAAAATATATCATTTAAAAGTTAAAATTTGTGACTATGCAAAATTAGGATTCTTTATATTACAAAATCGATATTTCATTTGTTTGTTTGTATACATAAAAAGACTGTAGTCTTTGTTTACATAACACAGATTTAAGGCTAAAATATTGCTTTTATTCTTGCATTCAGAAGGTCAAAATTTTGGCTGTCAACATTAAATGAGTTATATTTTTAATGTTTAACATCGAAAAGGAAAAATATTTTTATCAAAAATCGTGAACCAGTTCCTTTAAGGCTTACAAAAGAATTGATTTCTTGGAATTTGAATACTTGGAACACTATAGTTATGTGCATAAATGTGACACAAATATTTGATTGTGTAGTATGCACATTTAACTTTATGACAGGAAAGTATTTAGAGAGCGACTTCTATTGATCGTTTTCAGTAGCAGATTACATATACAAGGAATGAAGAGAGATTGATAATTTTATTGTGGATTTGAATTTTGGTGTAATCTAGAGAGACACCTGGTGCAAAGTGATTTATTTCCCAGTTATGGGGATTATAGGTACCCATTTTGACAGGTATAGGCCAGGTTATTGGATTTCCTAGGCTCAAGGGGGTATTGGCTCAAGGTCCACAAATATATCTGAAAGTGTTGCAATATAAGACCTTTTTTCTTGTCATTGAATGGGGCTTTTGATTTGTAGATATTGGACGAGGCCCGAGTATCATGGGCTACTTCACAGTGTGATACGCAGCATGATATGAGCATGCAGTATGATGTGTATCATGATATCATTTTTCATGACTTTTATAACTAAATCCCTAGTTTTCTGTAGTGCATTTTGAGGTATGATTATTTCCGAAATAAAGTCACCAAACCTACTGTACTAACTTGTAGTTCATTGACGGTATAAAAGTAATGAATAAAAATTATTAGAACAATATTTGGTTACCATACTAGGCCACACTCAATATCATTCCCAATTAATACGCAAGTTCTGAGTTACCCAAAAGTTATTTCCCTTTGTCGAACTCTTTCGCATTTTATGACGTATGGTGGGTACACAATGTATACATTATATCATAGACTGGCATTGTACATAACGATTACGTACGATTAATGTAATAAAAGCGTAACTTTTGTTTATATCAATCACTGGTATGCATATTCTGGCCATATCAAGCATAATTTGTTTGAATAAGATCATCAAATTGGCTATTGAATCATTATTCGTTTCCTCTTCTACATGAGTGACGCTTTTATCAAAGAAAGATGGCAATTAACAATATTTGTTTGAGCCATTTTGTTATCCAATATTCATAAACTCACTAAAGTTGCCTTTTCCCTGAGATAGGATGGTCTCAGAAACTCTGGATATCATCTTTTAAGAAATAATACAACGATAGTAATTAGCAAATGTACCCACTGTCATCATATTTTACGTCATAATTTACGGGAGAGTTCAACAAAGGGAAATAACTCATGGGGAACTCGGAACTTCTGCATTATGCCTACATTTTTCTAATGAAAGTTCAGGTATACTGTTACCTTGGTCTGTCCGTCTGTCTGTCACACTCTTTTTCCTCAATCCCCTCCTTTTTTATTTAAAGCAGTAACCAATTAATCTTTTGGAATATGATAGGTGTGTTCTCTAGATGTGCAATATGGTTTCAAATTTTTTTATTTTACCATGGGGGTCAAAAAACAATGTTTTTTTTCTTTTACCTGGTTCCCAGGTGGTGTCCTGTAAATGTGCATTAAGGTTTTGGAATTTTCATTTCCACCCATGGGGTCAAAAACCAAACCTGGTTCCTAGAACTTCTCTTACATTTTATGCAGTAGCCAAATTATCTTTTGGAATATGATTGGTGTTGTCCTATAGATGTGCACTAGATTTTGGAATTTTCATTTTCACTCAGGGCCCAAATGGTGGTCACTAAACGACGTTCTTTCTAAATCAAAAACAAAACCTATTTCCCAGATCGTTTACAATTTACATAGTAGCCAAGTCATTTTTTAGAAGATAATTGATGGTGTGCTATGAATATTCAGAATATTTATTTTCATCCGGGGGGGGGGGGGGGGGGGGGGGGGGGGGGGGTATTTGAATGGGGGACAAAATTCGACATTTTTTCGACACCCCTACCCCCATGGTTCCCAGAACTCTTACACAGTAGCCAAATCATCTTTTGAAGGGTATAATTGGTGATAAGGTTTCAGAATTTTAATTTATACCCTGGGGACCAATTGGGTTTTGATTGATTGTTTGTTTTTTGCATCCCGTCGTGAATTTTTTCATATTGAGACGTCATCAGCTGTAGGTGAATTTAGTACCACAAATTTAGACCTATGCTTAGCGCTGAGGGCCGTAGTAGTAAGGGTTCTTTATCGTGCCAACGTTTGCTGTGACAATGGACCTCCATTTTTAATGTCATATCCGAAAGACCAGTAATTCTCACTTCTAAATGCCAAGCATTTGGCGAAGGAGCTATCACTACCCATTTTAATGTCTTAGATTTGACACCACCATTACACGAGCGGGGCTTAAACTCATGACCTCCCAGTTACGAAGCAAACACTCTACCACTGCACTACCGCGACCAGTCCAGTTAGGAGTTGAAAAACAACATTTCTCTATAGAAATACCTGATTCTCAGAACTCCTCTTACATTTGATGCAGTAACCAAGTCATCTTTTGGGAGATGATTGGTTGTGTCTTTAAGATGACGTGCTATAAGTTTTCAGAATTTTCTTTTTCACCTTTAGGAACAAATGGGGTGGGAAAACAACAAACAATCGAAACATGATGGGGGCTGGGATGACCTCGGGACACTTGTCCTTCAAAATATTCAATGCATCTTGATATGTGTAGCAGGAATATAATGGTTTAGAGGTCAGGATCTCAATTATTCTAAACATATTTCAACAATTATGAAAAAGGTAGGATTTGGTATGACCCCAGGGCACTTTCCCAACAGAATACTCAATGCATCTTGACATATGCTGCAGCAGGAATACATGCATATATATATATATATATATATATATATATATATATATATGGTATAGCGGTGAGGATCTCATCTGTTTTGAAGATACTTGAGCAATTTAGGAGGGGGGGGGGGGGGGTGAAGATGACCAGGAGCACTTGTCGAACAGAATAATCATTACATCTTGATATATCTGGTAACGTAGCAGTAATGAATTCCTCCAAGAGGTCCAGAATTCTCATCTGAGCATTTTATGCTTAGTTTGATGAATATAATCATGTATATTCAAGTAAATTATCAAGGAACTATTGTGGCTTCTTTGCTAGTTACACAAGTATGACGGAGAGTATATTTAAGGAGGAATGCTACATTTTCATGATTTTTAGTCCCTATGAATACTGCATGCATTAATTAACATTATGAGAAGTGATGAGACTGTGAGTTGTGTTGCCTTTACCCCCAGGAAACCTACTAAACGTTTGACAAAGACTTCCACCAACTGTGTGTGTTTGGTTATGGAACAAAGATTGTGTTTTGAAATACTTAATGCTCTTAATTAGCAGGTTCAGAACTTTTTAGCATTATATCTTAAAGGGACTGATTCACGATTTCCCCATAAATTTTGTTTTTCAATTCAAATGATCAAAATCTATAGTCTAATATGTTTAGAAGGTTTCACAAAAAAATTAAGGTTATTCATCAAGACAGAAGCTCATTAAAGAGAGTTTATTATTTGTTTTGAAAACAAAGATTGAAGTGTGTTATTGTTTACGAAGTTTTCAAAATAAAGGAATATTGATCCAAGTTTATTAGATATATCACATTTCAAGTATACTTTAAGTAAAACGTATCATTTAAAAGTTAAAATTTGTGATTGTACAAAATGAAGATGCTTTAAATTACAAAAATTAACGTTTCACTGGTTTGTTTGTTTATATAAAAAGACTTGAGTCTTTGTTTACATAACACAGAATCAAAGCTAAGATATTGCTCTTACCCTTGCATTCAGACAGTCCAAATTTTGGTTGTGAACATTAAATGAGTTATATTTTTAATTTTTAACATAAAAAATGATAAACATTTCTTTCAAAAAACGTGAACCAGTCCCTTTAAAGAAACACACTAAGTTATAGATAGTATGATTTGATTACATATGTATCTGAGATATGTATCATCATATAAGTTTAGAAACCTGGATTCAATTTAAATGTTAAAATTTTGCAATATTGCATGTGATCAAAACACAACACGATGACAAGATAGCAATGATACAATATCCATGCATTCATTGTACTATTGCAGCAACAGGATTCCCTATTGTCAGGTAATTTATAAGTTACTTCAAGTAAGTTAGATTTTCATGTGAAGTATGATTCACACATTTGAAATAAAAAGTGGTATTTTTCATTACATATAATCACTTTTAATTAGCATTGACCCCCACTTTAAGGTGTAGTTGTAGAATACCTCAAACACTGCATTGTTAGATATACGTGAACATTACAGAAGGGTTATCAAATAATGTGAACGTCTGTTAGGTTCAGATGGCTTTCCTAAAGGTCATTATTTAACTATATAACAGACCTGCTCTACAACTTGAGAAAATATATATTCAAATTAGACATAGACACTTAAGCAGCGATTTTTTTCCTTATATAACTGGTACCGATAAACGGTACCATTCCCAATGATAAAAAACATTGATTTTTCCCAATTTTGAGACTAAAAATTCCCAATTTACTTGCTGAAAAATAGACTGCTGACATCATAATTTACTTAGTCTGAAACGTTGTACAAGTTAACTAAAATGTTCACTTCCAGTATTAAATCGAAAGTACAGATCATGGCAGTGTGCGTGTTTTGTAGAGCTACGACGATTCTAATATGAGGCTACGACGATTCCTTATGGATCACAACAGCAAATATTACTGTAAAAAAGTTTTTAAAGGGATGACTACTTGTTTTGTTCTCCTTTTTCTTTCTTTTAGTTGAAATCATTTGCCGATACATTGGTAGAAAATTCCCAATTTGTTCGATTTTGATGCTATTTTTCCCAATTGAATGGGTACCGGTACCAGTACCAGTGGGTAGAAAAAAATCGTTGTTAAGTCTTTAAGATTGTAGTGAAAGCTGGATTATTTTCCCAATTATTTTATCTTCCTGAATTATTCAGTAAGGTAAAAGAAAAAAATAATATTAGATCATGTGTCTTTTAAAAATTGATATTCTTTTTGGACTAGGTCATAGTTACGGTCATTTAAACTGCTGACAGAGGACACAGTGCTAAATATGATCTCTCTGTCACCAAACTATTTCATTATAGGAGATGATCTATATGTTACCTTGATTATTTCAATTAAATGCAAATCAAACAGATCATCCTGAAAACACTGTCCAAGAAAATCATCCGTAATCAAAAGGTCCTCAACGATCATCATGTGGTTCTTCTGTAATGCCGTTCTCTGCTGCTTATCCATGTCTTCCCTAATCATAAAATACCAATGAAAAGCAACTCAAATTCCTATTGATGGTGTCCCCTATCTGAAGATCCATATGTCCAAGAGTTCTGAGTTATTACACAATTAAAATGACACAGTTTTGATGATCATAAGGACAAATGTCCTTCTAAAGTTTCCCTCAGTTTAACTGTCACTCAGTTCTTGTATTTCCTGCGCAGTATCTTCACAAGCGTTTTGTTTTACGGTGAAATTTATCGCATATTTTAAGTTAATATTTCACTGGTTTCATGTGATGACCAACATACCAGTATATTAACACTTTTTCCTTCCATGTTGAAAGACTCGAGAAAGTGCCAAAGCAAATATTTTGCATGGGGTCTGATAGTTGCTGGGCAGTACAGAGGTTCTATTCTGTCCCTACCAAATTTGTTTAATTAAATCAGTTTAAATTGACAAGGAACTGATTACAAGTAGGTAATTTTTTTTGTGTTCGTCCAATCAATCCAGCAATACACAATTCGAAGTTTTTGACAATTTGTACGAGAGTTAAGAGGTAAAAGACATGTACGTTATTGTGGGTGATTCTATGACTGTGTAGTCATACAAAACCTGCCAGTTGGCTCATATTTTCATCAGAATTTTTTAAAGCAAAATCAATGGAATGCAAATCTTGAATGCCCAGTAAAGTTCGAAATTTAATAGTTTGTTCAATATTGTCTTTACCATACATGTATTATCATGGGATTAGGCTTAATTACTTTTCATTTGATGCTAAGTAAGTGCTTGAATTTTGCTTTAAATGTAGATTTTATAAAAGTTTTTTTTTTTTTTTTTTTTTTTTTTTTTTTGCTTTGAGGATGGGGAATTGATTTTCATTGGATATGTTAATTATGTAAGTAAAAAATTGCTCTTTACATTGCCTTGCACATGTATGTATTTTATAAGTATAGTTAAAGCTTGCCAAGTAGGACATAGCAGCAGCATGGCAACCTGCTCAACAAACAATTGGAAGATTATCATAGGAAATATTAGGGAAATTCCCCATTATTCATTGTTTAATGCTTTATGTTTTTATTTTTCTATAGGTCAGAAAAATTATATGATATTTGCTTTTACTGTATTTCCAAGTCTGCATGATTGAAAATTGACTTGAGTGAAGATAAAGGTTACTACCATTTTTATTGCTTGTGATAGATGTAAAGAATATAATGGTAATTGACCTTTTAGAATTTTAGCAATTTACACTGAGTGCATTCATACAGTAACATGAACAAAGGGAAATAACTCATACCCTGAAATCTTGAGAAATGTATCACATTTTATTGTGTTTCAATCTCCCAGTATATTAACACATTGGAGATCCCAACATAAAAGTTCAACAAGGAGAGCAAATTGAAATCTAAAAACCATGTATATATCCACAGACCTAGTATTTCAAAATGCCTCAAAGTTCTCTGAAATCACTTAAATGGTCCATTGTTTCCTCTTCGATGAGCTGATTTCACATTTGTTACATATTTCTTTGTAGAAAATGGAATAGATGTGTCATTTCTTCTGTATGGATTGGTTGTAGTGGATGATGCTCGTTTAGTAGAGTAAGGGGTGGCATTTTCGTCCGTGGGTCTCACTTGATTCGGACGAAAGGACCTGCGAGAAGCTGGTATTCTGGAATTATTGTTTTTGCTATCAATAGAGGCACGAGTTTGAACACTTCTCACACTAGCTGTTGATAAGTCTTGTTGAGAGGTCTGAATTTCTCGCACCATGTTTCTAAGATTTTCAAGAGTCTTTTGTTTTTCGGCATGCATCATATTTATCTGTTCTAGTTTGATGACTTGATCCCTCAACTTGGTGTTTTCTGTCTTAAATTTGTTTAATTCTTCTGCTTGGTTGTCAATAGCTTGTTTCATCTGGTGACGGACTTGTTCCAGTTTGGTCACTTTTTTAGAGTATTCATAAAGTTCCGTCAACATTTTTTCACTTTTGTTTTTCTCTGATTGCATTTCTTTTTCTTTCTTTTTTCCAGAAAGTGATAAATCATAAATAAGCAAGGAAAGGGACATCTTTTTCTCTCTGTCTCCTAACATTATATGACACTTGCTGATCTCATTTTCCATTTTCTCCACTTTCTCCACTAATTTATCCACCTCAGCAAGAACAACATCCAAAGTGGAAGGAGTCATAGATTTTTTTCCATTTTCTTTACAGTGTTTATTATCAGGTTGATTACCATTTAAATCATTGTCTGAAATCTTTTTCATCTGGTGAAGTTTTTCGATGATCTGTTGCACTCTCTTATGAAAGAGTCTCTCTGAAATCCTATTGTCATCGATAATCAGGTCCTCGGTAGTTGTTGTTTTGTCCAACATCGGTGGAGGGGTGACCATGGATGAATCAGTTCTTGAGCTGGAGGCAGATGCTGTCCGCTTTCTCTCCATCTGAAGCTGTTGAGACATCCACCTAAGAATGCTCTTCTTGTCATTTTCGGAGATGCGCTTGCTTTGCCCGAATTGTTTGTGGACAAAAGTACTCACTTTGGCTTTAATGTCTGGTTCTGGTTCAAGGTCAATACATGATGTGGATCGAACATTGTCTGAAAATTATCATTTGAAAAGAAGATTTGAATCTCATAGATTATGCGGACAGTGCTTGCTTTTTTCTATAGCTTGATAGGGTTGTCTCTCTTTCCTTTTGAAGGTTGAAACAAAATTTTAAGTGACTTCATACAAAGCAGTTCATGGAAGTCAAGTGAACTGTTAGGATAGCAATAAATAAGCTTACCTGTATTATCACTTTTGTAGGAGTCGATTCTGCCTGATTTGGCTATTTCTGACTTGAGACTACTCTGTAGAGTGGCAGCCAGCCATGGGTAGTCATTTTGTATAATGTCCACAAAGTTATCAAAAGCATCAGGGCCTCTCTTGGGCAGCATCTCTAACAATTTGTACACCATGTCACCCTCTGTTCTCTCAGCCTGTCAAAAATGTTGGAGTTGTAAATATGCATCAGGGGTGTGATTTTTCCTCTTTTTAGAGGAAATCCTCTAATTTGCTCAATTTTAAAAAAAATGAAACATTCTGGATTTGATCTAAAGTGGCAGAAAATGATATTTTTCGAGGTAGGGTGAGGTGTTTTCCTCCTTTTTTGACCAGTTTTCCTCATCCCTGATGCATGTGATGTATAAGAGGAGAAAGGAGACCCAAAGTGTCTCAAATATATTTTTCTAGTATGGGGAAAGAACATTGGATACTTTCTTACAATCAGGATGTTTGTATTTTTGAAGACGAGGAATTTGTAAGGACTGTGTGTACTGTGATACCTGTTAAGAAAGAAGTTCTGTTTTGTTTCATTATAACCTTTGTGCAACCTGACTGTTGCTTACCCCAGCAACTGTGACTATCGCAGCAGAATAATAGTGAGTTGATAATATCTTAAGTTAAGTGAAAGTTCATGTTATTTTCTGTTCATGATAAATTTTTACTTTGGTATAGTTATTCATTATAACTATGTGAAAAAACCATGCATAAACAAGTTTCACTGATGAAATGATTATAAAAACAAGCATAAAGATAACAGACAACATGTCCTAGAACTCGGGAGGAAGGAGACTGCAAATATAAGCTTTGACAAATTTTATTAAATTTTCTCTGTGAAATATGTGTGTGGGGGGGAGGGGGATATTTTATACGGGCTTGAAGTGGGGTGATTAAAAAGTATTGATTTGTAACAGCTAGTACATAAATATTATTTGATTTATTTTGTTTCAAAATGACAAAGTATGCAAAATTTGAAGATTATTTAGGAATTAATGCATAACACATTTCGTAACTATATTTTTAAAGGAAATACATCACAAATGCATGAATAAACATCAGTAATATAGTCCTTAATCCTTAAATTATTGTTACCTATCTAGTTAGCTCAATGTGTTTAAATATTAGGCTGTCAATCTTAGATCAAGAGTTCAAGTTCCAAAGGGGTTTAAATTTTTCTGCTCAATGATTTTATAATAAAATTGCACTTATTTGTTAAATAAGTTTGAATTTAAAAATTTCATTGCTATAAGATTTCTATGCATACTTTATACTTTTCATCCATTACAATTTTGTTTGGTGTGCTATGCACATCTGATGAAGTATTGTTATTGTTTATTATGACCCCCCTTAACAGAAGGGGGACATTTTGTTTTAGTGTGAGCTCTTCTTCTGCTTCTCATACAAAGTTCTTCTGGGCCATAACTTTTTTGTCTTTTGACATTGGCCTTTAATATTTAGTATGTTGGTAAGTTTAATTTACTGTCATATGTTCACAACACTGTTCCTTGTTTGAAGCTCATATACATATAGGCAAATGCTACGTACCGTAAGTCTTAATTTTCCTTAAAAATGTGTTGTTGTTTTTAAACTCTGGAAAATAGAAGGGGAGACATCAGTTTTAGTGAATTCTTCCTAGTTGTTGTTGTTGTTGTTGTTGTTGTTTTAACATCCCATATGTATAATTTTTTACTCGCATAGGGTCATCATCAGCTATAGGTGAAGTACCACAAATTTAGACCTATGCATTGCACCCCGGGCAGTAAAGATTCTCTATCACTTGTCAATGCCTACCTATCCTGACAAAGGGCCCTTTTTTTAAGGAGGTATGCTACACCAGAGAAATTCGATGTAGATGAAAAGTGGAGGATATGTACAACAATATTTTGAAGTTGAAAATTTTCGAATTTACTTTATTTTGTCAAAAAATACAGTTTTAGTAGAAGGTAATCGGAAAAAAAATTAAAACCCATGCTGGACTCGAACCTGCGACCTACAGGTCAGCAGTCGGTTTTCTAACCTACTGAGCTACTCGGCTAGGTATTTACAAGGAAAAGGAAAAGTAAATATTGGTGATATCGATTTTTTCATCCATGTTTTTAAAGGAAGTCAGCCATTATGACGATGTAGAGTACTACCTTAAAGGTAATATCCGACAGACCAATGGCTTTCACTTCTAATGTTGGGCACTTGGCAGAGGAGCAGTCACTACTTGTGTTAAATGTCTAATAGGTTTGATGTGGTGATTATACTTAGTATTTACATGTATTTTTCTTGAACTGGTGATATTTTACATCCTTGTAGATGAGATTATATGCCTTCTTATTTATTTTTCTTGAACTGGTGATATTTTACATCCTTGTAGATGAGATTATATGCCTTCTTATTTATTGGTGTCTTATTCATGCTGATATAAACCTGGTAATCCTTCACTGATCTTTACCCGTGTTAAATTGTAAGAACCTGCTTGATCAGAAAATATATATTGCATCTTCAAACTTAATTTGTAATATATTGCAAATTATTAAGCAGCCATATACTTGAATTTTGAGGGTTGTTTTTTTTTAGCAAATACTGCCAGCTATTATGATTTTATATTCCTTGTGATATTGTTGCCATGTGAAATACCTTGATGATTTCAATCATGTTCCGCTCAAATATCCTATGCTGATACAGCATCCCCATGAAGTCTTCTGTTGGAATAAGGTCACTAGCCAATTGTCGGAAGTGCCTTTGGAGCACTGCTCGCTGTGCATCATTCATGCTGGTTCAGTGCCCTATGCTACCATTTTATACAACCACACTACGCACAAAATCCACCATTGTAAATGTGTTTTCTTAACAGTCTCATCAGCTTAATTTCGATCCATTCTAGAATATCCACTACACTGATGATTTTTTTTTTCACATTGAGAAATGTCACATTTAATTAAAACAAAATTATGAAATTAGTTTCCTTCGAATTGTGGCGAATTTAGCATCTGTCATCCAAAAAGATGAAAGAACTTAATCATTTCCATGCACTTTGTTGCAACACTTGAAAAAACAATGCTATATTTATGCACAATTTTCTTTCGTCATTTCAGATTTAAGCAAAGAATTGAGCCAAATTCTGTCCTGTTAATCTGTTAATCTAAGGTCGGATAAGTGGACTGGCACATGATCCATAAAGAGGCTTTAAGTACTTTTTGTGTATGACTCAACTAGGCCTTAAGTCTTCTAGTTGTTCGGTGGTCATATATAACAGTCAAAATAGTGCTGAGTACTTACAACTAGGCCTTTAGTCTTCTAGTTGTTCGGTGGTCAACAGTCAAAATAGTGCTGAGTACTTAAAACTAGGCCTTAAGTCTTCTAGTTGTTCGGTGGTCATATATGACAGTCAAATGACAGTAATGTCAATTTACATCAGGCTGCAGGCCATCACATCAAATATTTCTAAGAAAATGAGAATCAGTTTTCTTAAGAACAGATTGATTAAAAACACAGTTGTAGATTCAAGTTAGTGGGTTTCATATAAGAATAAACAAGGTTTTTTTAATCCTCTCTAAAACTTCAAGGACATAGTTTGTCGAATTTTAATATGTTTACTTTAATCATCCTCATGCAGTGTAGATTCGTGTTTAATCGCACTGCAATGGGAGTCAGCATGCATGGATACATCAAGAAAGTTATTTACTAAATTAATCTGTCTGGGGTGTAGAGATATGTAGTAGGATTTCTTGCACTTGAGAAGGTTTAACATGTACTGAAGTGGGCTACAGCATATCAATGTACAAAGGCTGTACACATATCAATGTACAAAGGCTGTACACATATCAATGTACAAAGGCTGATTGATCTCTTCATTACCAAGTTTTATGAAAGTGCTGTTGGCAAAAACATGCTATATACTATATATTTATGGGGGAGTAGCTTTGCAGGCAACACAGACCTACATTAGAGTTCGTGCATTTAAAAAATTGTGCTTTTACTTACCATTATTCTTATAAAAATTCAATTTTAAAGGGATATGGTAATGGTCACTTCGTTCAAATTTTTTGAAGGAGTTAAATTGTGTCCAAATGACTCATACCAGTCATTTTCTGTTAAAAATACCAATTTTATGCATTTATCTTTATTTCTTTCCAAATTTAAAACAATTGTAATCTTCAAATTATGTTCCTTGAATTTTTGCTTCCTGGACAAAAATTCAATCTAGCTGTTATACAAGTTGGCTCCCAATGTAACTTTTGACAAACATGCAGTCATTTCAAAGTTGAAAAATATCATTCATATATCTTTTTAAATCATATTAGAAAGGAATAAGATGATTTGGGGTTAGAAATTTTTTTTCACCAAAATGAGCTTTACTACCGGTATCTCTTTTAAAAATACTTTAATTTTTTCATCGTCATGTTCTGAAATGCCATGGAGAAGAAATGAAATGAAGTTCAACAAAACTGAAATTGAGGGCAGCGATTCTGAAAGAAACTCTTTAAACAGTAACTGAAATAATTTTAAGCAGTAATAGTTTTAACTCACCACTGTTTTGTGAGTATAAATGTACACAAATTAAATCTGTATGATACCAAAATAAACTAGCAAAGCAAAAGCAATTGTCAGATGTTGCTCCTTATTGTATATTTTTGATTTAGTATTTTAGCAATTAGGATTTCATTGTTCATTATTTTATTTATCATAATGAAAGAACTCCTGAGGATAACTATAATACAGTTAAAATACAATGTATCACTCAAAACAATTTCAGAAGTTACACAGATTACAGCACCCGCTCACTTTATGTGGGCTACCACAGGAAGCGCGGTCAAATCTTATATCGCTGGCATATGATCGAAGCACAGATGCACATGCAAGCATCACAAATATAGTATCGCCCTGGCACAAGCAAGATAACTTATCTATTAAAGGACACATAGCATACTTTCAAAGTATACAAAATTATGTGCATTTTGCCTTTTTTATGCTTATAGTAATTAATTCTAATTAGTTAGGGAGTCACGTGGTACAGTGACATCATATGCGACCTTCTTCGATCAACTGATTGTGAAAATAGTGTTAGATATTTTTAAAAACTCAGCTTTTTTTAAAATGGCCTAATGTATTCACTATATGGACAACATTTATTTCGATGTTGACGAATTCCCTGAGTGTTAGATGTTTTAGCCACCAGTGTATAAAATGTACCGAAGAAACAAACACATGGCAAGAGCCTTGTTTACATAACAAAGAATTGTGAGCTCTGTATCTTCCATGTACCTCGACAACTGACATTCAAATTTTTGCTGACCATTAGAAATACCTTATTGAAGCATTAAATGCTAAACATTAAAAATGAAAAAACAAAATTTGAAAATTTTCATCTCAAATCGTGTCCATTCCCCTTTAACATGACGATTGGCTTTTTTGTCGATTAAATATAATCTGTTTATGAAATGGCTAACAACTGTTTTCAAACCTTCTCGCTCGAGGTCGCATGATACTGATATTGTCCATTTACTTGTGTATACACCTGATTTGCAATTCATATATGTATGTACTCGTTTCCCCCACATGCTACATCCACATGCAGTTTGCAGTTCATGTAATCTGTAGTTAATGTTGTAAACTTGTTTTGAAATTTCTTTCTTTATCAGCTGTCTTGCTGTTATGCCCTCTGGGCCCAAAATTAGAATAAACTTATCTTATGACGTCACACATAATGGTGCGTAAAATATCGAAGTCAATATGCATATTCACAAGATTTGAATTTCATCGCTTTCAAACTAAAAAACAATCTGATTAAAATCAGATCCTCGATCCGCTCCTCTCTTCTTCTTCTTTCTTGTCGCTAAACGAGGTGTAGCGGATCGAGGATCTTATTTTAATCAGATTGACTAAAAAACTACACAAAATATTTCATTTAAAACACATGTAAAGTAATTTTAGACATGAAAAGAATTAATTTTGCAAAAAAAAATTAAAAAGTTTAGAAACATGCAAAGTGTTCTTTAATTGTACTTCATATTTTCATGTTTTGTGATATATGTATATATCTTAAAGACAGGACCACAATGTAAACTATAGTTTAACTAATAGTGCAGTCCTGTATAAATAAAGGATATAATTATCATTATACTGGCTTATTACATAAAGGGCATCTTTGCTAGCCAAGGGTTGTAGAGAAGGGGAGCAAATCATAAACTCTTGGCTAGTGAAGATGCATAAAGGGCGGATAACTGTGATTCAGTACTACTGAAAGATATATACATATAGAAAGCATCTGTGCATAAGAAATGTACTGTGATTTCATGATATACACCCATGGTACTATAAGACATAAAAAATAATTATATGTATTGGTAGGGTTGCTAGGGTAAATCCATTATTTCCAAATTGTACGATTCTTTGTTGGATTGCTGCTTGTTTCACTTTTTGTTACTAATTCTGATGTTGTGTCATATAATTGACAGTAGAATTATTACATGATGCATTTATTGAATTCATTTATTTCATCATCCCGTGGGGATCTGGGTTAGAATAGGTCCTCAGTACCCCCTTGCTTGTCGTAAGAGGCGACTAAATGGGGCGGTTTCGGATGAGACCGCAAAAACCAAGGTCCCGTGGCACCATAAAGATCCCTCCTTGCTCAATGGCCATAAGCGCCGAGCATAGGCCTAAATTTTGCAGCCCTTCACCGGCAATGGTGACATCTCCATATGCATGAAATATTCTCGAGGGGGGCGTTCAACAATATTCAATCAATCAATCATTTATTTCATCAAAAAAATCTGTGCAGTTTTAATTAAATTCTAAATGAAAATGCTGTGGGTTGCAATTTCACTGTTTGTATATTAGATGTATACATTTGAATGGCAGCTATATTTTACTATTCTACCATAGTCAGAGCCTCTTCATCAGATATGATAACCTGTTGAACAACCAACAGTCTCAAGTCCCTTTTTACAACATGCCCACTTGTAAATAACATTCAGAAGTTTTCCATTCTCGTCATATTGCTCCTTTATTTCCCTGCCCTTGTTGTGAAACCTACATGCTTTTGGACCATTGTCAGTTGGTTTGAACAGTTTCTGACAACGGAGGCACTGAGTGACTCCAGTTCGTACATTTCCTTTTCTAGTTGAATAGACTTGAGATCGTAGCCGTAATTTCCACACTGCCGATTCCTCACTTGGCAGAGGGTATGACTGTAGCTGGTCCCCCTCTATATAAGTACGCTCCCTCTTCACACGGTCACTTGCTTTGACACTTTGACGAGGACTGGCTTCTACTTGATTCAGGTGGAACTGCGCCCCTTGGTGATCCTCATTGTATTCTTTAACAATGTCTTGTAATTTGAACAACTGATTCTTTACTCCATTTAATTCCTTCTGAAGCCATTTGATTTCAGTTTCTTTTTCTGTCAACTTACTATGTAAGGACTCTTTTTCAAAGTGAATTTTGGCTATTGCATTTTTCATGAACTTTATATCCATTTCTGAGTATTTCTTCTTGGAAGGGAACTTGTCTGAAATGGGTCCTGCATCCTTGCTCTGGTCCATGTAACTTGAGATTTGTTTCAGATGTTCGATTTTGAATTTCAGGTTTTGTATGAGCTGTTCAGTGGTGAGGTTCTCTTCTGGAATGTCTGCACTTGGCTTCTCCCTAATGGAAGGCTTGTTGTTATCATCCAGCATACCACAAAGATCTTGTAAGGAGGACTGCTCAGTCAGGAGAATTTTGTGCTGTCTCTCGATTTCTTGCATTGCACTGTTCAGACGGTCCTTCCAGTGATTTCTCTCTGCTTGAATGGCTTTGCCTGATCAAATTGTAAATAAGAGCAGTGAATTCCCAATACATTTTTTAAGCAATAAATCTGAAATTGTATTGAGAAAAATATCACAACTGTTGACTGGCCAAAATAAGCTTGAATTCTGCTGGCAGATATCATGTGGAAAAGCATACATTTTCAACATCATTACAATTTTAAGCAAAGTGCTGTACTTTAAAATCAGAATCTAGATCAATGCTCAGCCAGAAGCCACTCAAAAGTACATGATTTAAGGTAGCTCACTACACTAAAGCTCATACTTTTTATGACACTACGTCACAAGATGGCAATTTAAATGATTTGTATCGATCGATTTGTTTGTCTATCCTCGTAGCTCAGTGGTTATAGCATTGGGCTTATGAACCGCATATCTCAAGTTCAAATCCGCCAGAGTCTTTTGTTCATATATGTGGAAATAATTTATTTGAAAATCATATTTTTATCCAAATTTGCGTATTTTCTGCCTTTTTAGCATACATACTTATTATATATCATCATATTTTTTAGGATTAAATCAATTCAAACTGATTTGAGAAACTATTTCAGGGCAATCTGATTAAAATACAGATCTCTCAAATAGCGCACAGTGCAGAGAGCTCTGCGATTATCGCTATTTGAGAGATCTGTATTTTAATCAGATTGATTTCGGGGTGTAGTGAGCCACCTTAACATCAGTAGATCAAAAAAAGTAGATTGATATATGCTGACTTGATGTGACAGTTGATCATGTGTGCATTATAAGGCTTACTCCTGATTAGTTTGGGAAACTCGTAAGCTACTTATAGCTAGTAAGCTGACTCCATTGCATTGATGCTCATTTTGGTCCATTCCTCAGATGAAAATTGATTTCAAGGCTTTTATCAGCCCTGAATCCTCTTTTGAAAGTTATTTTTGTACATGTATAACAAAGCTGACATATATGTGTTTCTGTTACAGAGTATGAGACTTGCAATCTGACTAAAGTACAGACCTATATTATTATATAATATAGGTCTGTACTTTAGTCAGATTGTGAGACTTGTCAAGGATAAATATGGGATATTTGTTCAACATCTATTTATCTTTTTAGGTACTGTTTGTCAAAACTGTTTCCTGAGATATTATATGGGTTGGGTGTCCTTCCATCTATCTTGAGTAGCATTTGAGTTTTAGCATTGAAATTTCACATGAAGAATCTTTGTGTGGTCAAAGGTCAGGATCACCTATGACAAGAAATTTTCAAATATCTTGGATACCATTTAACTTGTAGCAACTGAACCAAAAAAAGAATTTCCATGACTTAATGATGAACCCTATTTTTTTTAGGTGCAAAGGTCAAATAATTTAATTGAAGTAAGAAACAGTTTTTGGATGATTGGGCTTGAAGAGTTTATATCATAAAAGGATGACCCCTCATGTTTTTTAGACATTGAAGGTCAAGGTCGTATGTAGTAGGAACTGATTGCTGTAGCTAGTGGTTAGGAGGTTTCCTTTGCAACCTAGAGTTCTCAATCCCAATGTAAAACCAAAGACAATAAGTCGCTGTTCCTTCACCAATTGCCCGGCATTAGAAGTGAAAGTCACAGATCTTTCCGATATGACATTTAAAATGGAGGTCCTGTGTCATAGCAGGCATTTGCACGGTAAAGAACCCTCACTGCTATGACCTTGAGCACCATGCATAGGTTAACATTTAGGGCACTTCATCTAAGGTTGATGATGTCTCAATATGAATTTTTAAAAATTCGAATGGGACATAAAAGATTGATTGATTGTATATTGTTTAACGTCCCGCTCGTGAATATTTCACTCATATGGAGAAGTTACCATTGCCGGTGAAGGGCTGCAAAATTTAAGCCTATGCTCAGTGCTTATAGCCTTTGAGAAGGGAGGAATCTTGATTGTGCCACAGGGCCTCGGTTTTTGTGGTCTCATCCGAAGGAACGCCCCGTTTAGTCGCCTCTTACAACAAGCAAATGGTACTGAGGACCTATTCTAACCTGGGTCCCCACAGGCTTTGGGACATAAAAGAACATACAATCACATGGTGGGAAATGGTTTTTGGTTGATATATCAACTACTATTTGGGCTTCAGCAATGAAACTTCACAAGGTGAATCTCTATCACAAAAGGATGACCTCTACAGTTTCAAAGGTTAAGACTACCAGCTCATTACGTAATATGAATATTTCCCAAAATTGAACGAAGTTCAACAACCTGTAATTTTTTTTAAAGAATTTAAGAAAATCAAAATCCTTGCCACATGCACATCTTCAATATCCATACAAACACTTTGTAAAACAAGATGGTCCTTACTTGAAAATTGTGGGAGGACTTAGTCAAACAAATTATGTACCCTCTATATAACAATAATTTTCAAATTAATGGGCAAAACTCCTGCAAGATTGTTTGAAATAGATCAAAATTGCAACAAGATCTAGAGTGATCCACCAAGAAGCTACATAGCAAGTTTCAGCTTGATGAATGTGACAGAGAAATGAAATTAGGAACAGAAAACCCTGATCAGACATACAGACATCGCTGTACCATAAAACGTCCCATCTAAAGATGGACGTATAAAAACAAAAGAATGGGGGGGGGGTATGTTTGGTTTGTGAAAAACAACAGGTAATGTTATGGAGTCTAATCTATTCATTTGCCCATAAAACTTTACATGACAACATATTCACATTAGCAACATTGTTTATATCTTGAAATGGATATCATTTGTGAAGTTGCATATGCTTGACTTTTGAAATGAAAAACGAAATTACATCTTGTGAGCATCAATATTTATATCCTTTAATGTAGAAAATGTTCTGCCCAAGAAAAGGGAGGGGGGAGTTTGTTGAAGAGTGCACAATGGCAAAAAATGACCTACTGTTTTTATTTAGAAAACTAAAATTAAACCAAGGGGGGTGGGTGGGTTGCAATGCCCAATACACCCCCCCCCCCCCTCCTCTAGATCTGACCCTGTCATTGTTGCCAGATTTGTACCACTGATTATGTACATGTATGAATGTAGAATACATCATTGCAAGCCACACCTATTGTCTCCGTTTACACTACGTCAAATGCCGTGGCTGTATGATTGAAAAAAATCCTCAACTTCATGAATATTTATGTTCATTAATCAACCAATAGGTGAGCTTCCATGATTGATTTTTTTTGGTGGAAAGAAAATCATTCGGAGGTCATTGTGTGCTCACAGTGGAATAATCCGAAGATTGCCAATTGAGAGCAAACATAACACTTTTTATGCCCCCGAGATCGAAGATCAGGGGGACATATTGTTTTTGTCCTGTCTGTCATTCAGTAATTCTGTCTGAAACTTTAACTTTGCTAATAACTTTTGAACAGTAAGTGATAGAGCTTTGATATTTCACATGAGTATTCCCTGTGACAAGACCTTTCCGTGGGTAACAACATTTTTGACCCTGTGACCTTGACCTTGGGAGTTTGACCTACTTTTTGAAAACTTTAACCTTGCTAATAACTTTTGAACAGTAAGTGATAGAGCTTTAATATTTCACATGAGTATTCCTTGTGACAAGACCTTTCCGTGGGTAACAACATTTTTGACCCTATGACCTTGAAGTATGATCTACTTTTTGAAAATTTTAACCTTGCTTATAACTTTTGAGCAGTAAGTGATAGAGCTTTGATATTTCACATGAGTATTCCTTGTGATAAGACCTTTCCGTTGGTACTAAACCTTTTAACCTTGACATTTGACCTACTTTAAAAAAAATTGACTTTGTCATAACTTTTAAATGGTAAATATTAGAGCTTTCATATTGCACATGAGCATTTCTTGTGACAAGACCTTTCTACCGGTACCAAGATATTTGTCCTTGTGACATTGGCCATCTTTAGAATTGGCCATTAGGCCAATTCAACTTGATTGATAGATTATCATCCCCGCCCTCCCCATAAAAATTGGCCTGCCCCAATTTTTTTAATTTTGCGATTTCCGGAATATTTTCATGTCCGACTCCGGTATTTACACTTGTTGTTTACATTTCTGGTATAGCAACGTGAAAAGCCACGTGAAGAAAATAGATCTATATGATTTTCTTAATTTCTTGCGTTCTTACTGGCGTAAATCTTGAAGAAGTTAGGTATATTTCTGTTATATCCTTAGATTAAAGCTTAACCTGGAATTAGTCTATGAAAATAGCATAGATTGATATCCATCTGACATTAAATGATGCGGATCTGTTGAAAAAAAAAAACAGCTCGTCTGTCTTTAATATTTTTCTCAGAAAATGAAAATTAAAAAAAGAAATCCTCCCACCCGCCCCATACTTTTTGCTGACCCTGGATGATAATCTACTAATTAAGTTGAATTGGTCTTATCGGGGGCATTTGTGTTTCACAAACCACAAACACATCTTGTTAAGCTGTTATTACTAATGGACACATTGGTTTGTTGACTTCACTGGTGTAATGAATTTACCATATAATTTGCATAACCATGCCGCTCTCATTGGATAATTGTTTGGTCAACTCTAGTCTTTCAGATTTCAACACATATCCACTTTACCCCAAATTTCCTCATCAAGTTTGGGAATACAATTAGGTTTATTTAATAATACAGAATTTTCAAGCGTAAACACTGCTGTTAATGCGAATTTCATTTGATAAATACTTATGAACTTTCTTGCTTCTGTAAACAGGGATCTGTAACCTTTTTTGTCTGTTATTTCTTGTAAGCAAATACTGCACATTTTAGATGTGGGCGCAGCCATTAAAATATCAGATATCTGTCATTGTGACTGTGATTGGTCAAAAATATTATTGTGTCATTTCATAAATATTCCTGAAAATTGAGGGTTTCGCTAATCATGCAGCCATGGTTTGATATAGGGTAGGTACTACCGGACTCGGTAATTGTGGCTAACGACGATACCTAGAAAAATAAGTTTCTTTTAGAAACACATGCCTGTGGTCCACATATTGTAGTCCTTTTTTGAAAGGAAAGCAACTCATCTGAATTAATACATGTAGTATAAACTTTATTAAAGCTATGATATTCAAAACTAGAGAAATTTACAGTAAATGAAGATCTGAAAGTGTCCGGTGCCAGAATCATTAAAAAACACAATATTCGGTAAAGTCATTGCAAGTATATAGATCCATATATCTTTATTTCCATATAATACGCCGTTCAAAGCAATTCCAGTTTATTTGTAAGTTCCGTCCAAAATGCGAGACAATGTCAGAGTGTCACATGTGCGAGATCGAAATTATATTTATTATGAGAATATCGGTTTAAAATAAAAACACATCAGAGTCTCCACATTGAGATTAATATAATCTACATACTGTGGAAGGTCCTATTCACTGGTTTGTTAAAGGTTTAAGTATAAACAAAGATAACTTACAGAGCGTGTTATACAGAGACAGCAGTTTCATTCTGAAAGTATCCGTTTTTACGGAAAGTGACCATTTGAAGGAAAAGTGTCCGTTATGCCTATACACCGTGAACTATGTAGTCGTGCATATTTTGTCCTGTTTGTCTGAATGAAACTAACTTTTCTCATAACTTTTAAGTAGGAAGTGATAGGGCTTTCATATTTCACATGCACATTCCTTGTGATAATGACCTTTTCTTTGGTACCAAAAATTTTATGACCTTGGAGTTTGACCTACTTTACAGAAAACTTGACCTATTCAGTATCTCCTGAACTATTATAAGATAGGGCTTTCGTAATTTGCCGTAAAAATTTCTTTTGGTAAGGCCTTCCATTTCATAAATGATTTTTGACCTTGTGATCAGATCTTGACCTAGCTAGAGTTTGACCCAAATTTCAATACTTTAACCTTACTCTTATAAGTTTAAATGGTGAGTGATAGGGCTTTCATATGTCATATACATGTATATACATTCCTTTGATACATTCCTTGTGATAAGGCCTTTTTTTTAAGTTTCTAACCTTGTGATCTTGACCTACTTTTAAGAGATGTAACTTATTGAATATCTCCTCAACTATTTATTAAGGTAGGCTGTCATATGATGTATATAAATTCTCTATGACAAGACGTTTCATGGTGTTTGAGTTTATGACCTTGAATTTTGATCTACTTTTTAAAAAAAACTCTTGAGCTAATTAAGGTACAAATTTCATATTGTTATGTCCCCCTTTGAAAAAGAAGGGACAAATCATTTTGACCTGTCAGTTGGTCTGTAGACCAAGTCTTGTCAGTAGTCTGCCTCGATTTAAAAGCTGACCATACACAGACCAAACTCTTGCTTATCGAATCAGTTGAGAAACATAAACATTGGAAGTTGACAATGGAGAAGCTGAAGTCATCCCATTTGTCAGAAGGTTGAGTTGTTAGTTTGCCATTAACGTCTATGTTCAACAAAAATATTTAAGTGTGAGGCAGATGTGGAAGACTGTGGTGTCTGTTTATATAATTTTCTAACTTTTGTCAAATTAATCAATCGTTACACAACTCTAAACTTGATTTGTGGTAACTCTTCATGGAAGAGACCGCCGCGGTGGTCTAGAGGTTAGAGCGTTCGCCCCGCATGCGGAAGGCCAGGGTTCGAATCCCGGCCGCAACAGACCTAAGTCGTTAAAACAGGTAGTGACAGTTCCATCCATCGCCAAACGCTCGGCATCAGGTGTGAATGTCACGGGTCCTTGGGTATGACCTTAAAAACGGATGTCCCGTGTCACAATAGGTGTGGCACGCTAAAGAACTCTCACTGCTCAATGGCAGTAAGCGCCTAGCAAAGGCCTAAATTTGAGGCCCTTCACCGGTCTTGGTGACGTCTTCATATGAGTGACAAATTCTCGAGAGGACGTTAAACAAGATACAATCAATCAATCTCCATGGAAGATACACACTATCAGCAAGTTCCATATCAACATCTCTCCCAAACATAGCCTAAGAATTGGAAAATAAGTTTAATGCAAGGGCTTTAAGTTTCAAAACTGGGTCAATTATGACAGAAGTGGGAGTTTGATTTTGTTTGGTCATTATGAAATGAACAAATCACAAATCACGTACGTACAGTAAGTTTCATTCAATATCTTAATTAAATCATGACAAATGGGAGTAATTGGAAAACAAATTTTTGAAAAAGGTCCTAAATTTTGTGGGTCAACCATGAATTTGAATTCAATGTGTTTAATTACAGCAAGTGTCATTATCAATTCCTCAAAGCATGAAAAAAAAAAGTTTGGAAAACAAAATGCCAGAGACAGAACTCTATCTGGTGAAAGTGGATCAAACAATATGAAAGTCAAACTCAATCAGAGCAGGAAGAAAACCTGTAATTTTACCAGGGATAGGCATAGGGGATAGAAGGCTAAAAGAATGTTAAAATTGTGTTTATTATTAATATGATGATTTTCATATTTTCTATAAACTTACCCAAAATATCCTGTATGGTTTCATATGGAATTGCTCCAGATTTTCCAAAGTTAAAAAGCTTTTCTACAGTGTTAAGAATGTCATCATCCACGTTTGTAATTTCAAATTCCAAGGATATCTGGTCAGACGAGGCTGCTGAGGGTGGAAGACAGCCATTACTTATAACAGGAGTTGCCATGGTTTCACAATTCTCCACTGCCTCAGATAACCCTTTCACTGCTTCATTTTGGAAATCCCTGAAAAGAGAAATATATTTTGTTATTCTTCTATTTATGTAATACATACTCCTCAATATCAAGTAGGATATGAAATGTAAATACTTCGTATGAGCTCTTATCTTTTGAAAATTCTTGAAAATGTTATTTATAATTCCATTTCTTTCTTTTTAATTCTAGTTGAACTTCAAGATATTGTTTACTTAAAAAAAATCTAGAATATGGAAAAAGTAAAGTAAGCTTTAATTCTACTTCCAAATTCAATCAAATCCATTCAGGTATAGCAAAGCATGTTATTTAGTGCTCTGTGCCAAACATTGGATAGTTAGATATGCAGGCAGCTCCCTATGACACATTGTTATGTTGCTTGGAGTTAAATCCCCATTGAATTTTCTATAATTAAAAAAAAAATTATACAACTTGTGCATAATATTTGTGACAGGCACTCTGTCATCTTCCAAGGCCAAAAAAGACACATCTGTATACATGTATTAGCTAGGTGATGGTCCATGGACAGTATACATATTCCTACCCCACCATTTTTCAGAGAAATGATACCTGACTTATGTATGCAAAACTCAGAGAAGGTGAATGATTTATTTCATCTATCTCAACTGCAGATTTTGTGTCCACTGTTTGACATTCAGTCATGTTCTTACTAGAATTCAACAACAAAATCTCAGAACAGATCATTAACGGGGACTTTATCTGTAAAGATTCAGTCATTAACGGGGACGTTATCTGTAAAGACAGATCTTGACAATGGTGAGACCTGACAGATAGTATACCCACAGATCCACAGATAGTTCTGATACAAGTCTGTGATTCTTGACATTTAAAGTTTTCCAACCTGTCACTTGTTTCAAAAACAAAACATTACAATATTATCAAATATTTGATTTTTGTCATTAAGATAAACACATTCCAAGGTTATATCTAAGCAAAAGGAATACAAATGAATTATTCAGGAACTTTGAGCCCAAGTACTTGAAGAGAACTATATAATTGAATACAAAATACAAATACAAACAGATACTAATATGTTGTGAGAAAATAAGTTTCATGTGTAACACTTTACAGTGATTTTACATTAAAATTTAAGTAAAATACCTTAATTTCAAATAATTCACTATTATCTCCATGATGTTTTGTATAATAACCCAGCACCACTCATTACAATATCAAATATTCGACATAGAAATCACATGTCTCAGATTTTGATTTTCAATTACTTAATTGAAAATTGCTGAATTGAAATCAGATGATCACTGGCACAGGTAATTTTGGTACCTATAGAATTGACCATCTGTGAATTAAAAAAAAAAGCACTGACTGATAAAGACAAAATCTAAACACTGACCCCATGAATTCCTCCCAGACCAGGTCATAATTACACAATTACAATCAACATGAATTCACTTTCAGCTAAATCCAGCCAATGGAGCTTTTTCTGCAAAACTTAAATACCCATGGAGGTCCAGAGTCCATTTAAATAATTACATACATCAAATTAATGGCAAGTCATTAAACAAATTTGATAGAGGAGATAGCATTGAATGAAAATTGAAGAGTGGATGAACAGCTTTCTTACTTACTTGTAAGCTGCTGACTTCCACAGTATGTAATATTAGTGCACACTATATATGATGAGTTATGTGTTTTATATATACAGGTATTATTTCATTTTACAGGCTTTGAAGGCATGGCAGTAGACATTTAAACAGAGATTAACAAAGCTTTTGTTAATTAATACATCCAAAAGATTTGCTGATCCGTTTGTAAGCCAAAGAACAATATCAGCTATTCTAGAGACTCGGGTGATAGGCAGTTGTATTATTTCTCTGGGTGTGAGCAAATTCTACTAATGAAAGAAGTTTAGTTGTCATTAAGAGGCCATAAGTTTAGATATTGACTTTTCAAAAAGTAAGGCATTTAAAAAAGTTTGTTAAATCTTGATTTTTGATATAAAATTGATGAATCTTGAGGCATGGTATACATGCAGACTTGAGATATCGATAATTATTTTTTCTTCTTCTACATATAATGTGGATATAAATTTAGATAGATTGATAAAACTTAAAGGGAAGAAAATCCTTCTCAACAATCAGATTTTATAATCTCCATACTTGTGTACATGTAAGAAAGTGCATGTAGACATTAATGTTTGAAGATCAAATTTAAATGTCTCTCTTTGTTGCTTCTTCAGTTTCAATATATTTGTAATGAATTACTGTTTATAACGAATTTCATTCCCTGTACCTAACAAATATACTGCAGATTCGTGTGTTGTCTGATAATCAAGAGTTCTTGCATGTATTTTAGCAACAGAAAATTAAAAGTGAGTAATTTTATTTTACAAGTGAATTGCCTCTCCCGAAATTACACGATAATAATTTCCTCGCATGTATTTAGGAATCTACAGAAAACAATTGAAGTGGTTTGAGCAATATGGACTGTGGATATCAGCCTTGGGATAGCTCAGTGGTTAGAACACTTGGCTAGTTAAACACAGGGGTCCCGTATTCAATTCCTTTTAAGGAGAGTTAGACCAAGGTCATTAATGCAGGTAAAGGTCAGAGTGACCTTGATGCCAAATAGATGTATTGTGTCATGCACATAATAATTCAACTGATATCATTTATTCATTTAAACATACGGGTTATGCAAATTTTTTCTGCAATGATTGCTACTTTCATTACCTGATGAAACAATTGATTATTAAGAAAAAGGTTTTATTGTTTCTATTTATATTTTTATGTATTTTTTTAAAAGTAAAAATATAGACTACATTTAAGTACTAAAATATATTGTTGATCCATTTGCTATATTAAACGTACAGCTAATGCACCATTTGACCTTGACGATACTCAATATTTAGTCATGATTACATAGACAGATAGTACTAAAAAAAATGGATCAAAATAGTTTGCAAGAAACAATTGTATTTATTGACTGATTGAAGCCATGTCAATTTGACCAGAAAAGAAAAGATTTAGGGAATGGAAACATTTGGAAATATCTTAATTCTGGTAATCATTTCTGTATTTATTGAGCTTGATAAATCTTATTCAAATAAACATTATGTCAAGTTATTGATACCAAGAATTAAATTGCAATTCTTTTAATGAATTATTGCATTCATTGATAGAATTAATGATATAATTAGTTAGAATTCATCATATAAATTCTGACAATGTGTGGAATGCATTAAAGATATCAATGATTATTAGAAGAGTTTTTACCTCACCTTAAAGTGAGCTTTTCTGATTGAAATTTATCGGGGTAGGCGTAAACTTTTCACATTTTCATTCTCTTCTTCAGAACCACTGGGCCAATTTCAACCAAACTTGGCACAAAGCATCCTTGGGTGAAAGGGATTCAAGTTTATTCAAATGAAGGGCCATGCCCCTTTCAAAGGGGAGATAATCACAAAAATGTAAAAATAGGGTGGGGTCATTTAAAAATCTTCTTCTCAAAAACCACTGAGCTAGAAGGACTGAAATTTTTATGAAAGCTTCCTGACATAGTGCAGATTCAAGTTTGTTCAAATCATGGCCCCCTTAGGTAGGGTGGGGCCACAATAGGGGATCAAAGTTTCACATAGAAATATATGGGGAAAATCTTTAAAAATATTCTTCTCATTGCAAGAACCATTGCAACAGAGAATTTTACATTTACATAACTTCCTGACATACTGCAGATTCATGTTTGTTAGCATCACGGCCCCCGGGGGTAGGGTGGGGTCACTATAGGAGATTGAAGTTTTACATACGAATGTGTAGTGAAAATATTTAAAAATCTTCACAAGAACCACTGGGCCAGAAAAGTTTACCTCTACATGAAAGCTTTCCGACATGGTACAGATTCAAGTTTATAAGCCCCCAACCCAACACAACACCAACACCCCCACGGTTAGGTTGGGGCCACAATAGGGATCAAAGTTTTACATGCAAATATGTAAGAGAAAATAGGGGCCAAGGTGAGCAATGTGGCCCATGTGCCTCTTATTAAAATTCAGTTATAGTGTGCAATGATTATATTGAGCATATCTTTAATGAATTAAGTATATTTTAATTTGGTGTTCTTTTAAGGACTAAGAAATAAATAAAATATATCTTAATGCAATTTTAGAGCTCTTCATAAATTGCTTTCTTTGTTGTTTTATTGAATGATGAAGGTAGCAAGCATTGCAGAAAACATTCATAACCTGTGGAAGAATGACATTTTGTTGTTTATATATTTATGTTTTTATTTATCTATTTAAAATATAGATATGATTTAAGTACAGTGAAAAATCATACTGTTGATCATTTCATTACTTTAAATGGAACAGCCAATGCAATTAACCTTTGACCTTGATGATGCTCCATATTTAGTCATGATTACAGACAGATGGTACAAAAACTGTGGTCAAATTAGTCTGACTGGCAGTGATCACTGCTGCAGAATATTTCCAAATATGGTCACTTTGAAAATCATCAAATGGTGGCTAAACAATGAAATAATTTGTGACTCTTAAGGTAAATGTTTGATTATCAGTGACAATTGGTAAATTCAGTGATATTCAGATGATTTCAGATTTCTTACAGTAAAATCAGTCTCATTCTCAGATCCTCTTCTCTTTTTGAATTTGCTTAATTCTTTTCCTATCTTTCAAGAATTTTTTTTTTTATCGAGAGGTTACCAGCTCAAAAGAAAATCTAAATACATGTATGTTTAGTGATAGAAATGGTGTTAGTGTATGTTCCTGCTAAGCATGTGGGGAGCTGCTATTGATTTCGAACATGCAAAATTGCATTTTCATGTAGGCTGAGCTGCAGTTAAATCTTTAAATATTTCAGTGTAATAGTTATAAGTCCTAGTAGACTATAAGGATCTTGGTTTGTAACATTGCTGCTAAATAATCTTATACAAAGATAAATACCTGGTTCAGTCATGCAACTCTTACCCTTGGTAGTAGATATGATCAATTTCTTCCTGATTATCCATGTTCAGTCCAATAGTATGATTAAAGCTGTTTAATTGTCTATCCTTTAGTTAATCTCCATGAGATTGCACAAATCCATGATCTCTAAGTTATCATTGTCTTCAGACTTTCAGATAACTAATTTCTTCATAGGTTGGTAAACAACAAGTGTGTGGGAATCTTTGGATTTTTCTGTCAGAATATGGCCCTCCTTGAGTGTATATAAGTGTACTAACAATGCACTGACTTTATTTGCATAGACAATTTGATTGAAGCCATGAGATAGCTTTGATTTTCCATTCAGGCTTTTAATTTTGTTTACATACCTAAATTTTGCATTGTTGATGGGTATTTAACATTTTTAAAAGCCCGAACTCTTGTGATGACATTTGTAAAAACCTAAATATACAATGACTTGTTGAACCCAATTCTCAAACCATTTGAAGAAATAATCTTAATTCAATGTTCAATAAGTTTTTGACTGTGACCACAAAATTTGTAAATGAAGCATGTACCAAGAATAATTCTTCTGAGTTCATGTAGTTTTCCACACCGAATGCCCCTTTTTAAAGCTGTGTTTTAAAAAAAGAAAAATCTTGCAGTGATTTGAACATCATGCATTTAAGTAACTTTGAAGTACATTCATTTCCTTTCAGTTGTAGTTCTGTAGTAGCTCATGAAAATCGGGAAGTCAGAATTACAGACACCAGTCTGACAGATCAAAGAGCCACAGAACAATCAAATTTCCTTTTTTGAGCTTTTAAGATAATGCATACCTTGAACAAAATGAATGTTTGAAACTATTTGTGAAAGCATTATCATATATACTTCATGTTAATATTTAGACTTTTAAATATAGAATATTGACGTCTTGTATTTATAATAATGCACAAAAATATTCTTATTTGAACTGCAAGCTTCTGCATGTTTCCCTTGTTGTTCCTAATCAGGAGTAATAAAACTGAGATATATACATAATTGTAGCTCAGATGATGTAATACAAAAAATCATTTACCTTTTTAAGATGGTCATGCAAGTTAATGCTAGGGACTTTCTTAAATGTATTAGAACATACACCAGGTTTTTTTTTAAGGTTTTGATTTCAAGGGCCAGGGCCTTTCCAATTGGGAAAAATAGCGACATTTGCTTGAAATTGGGGAAAATGTTTCATATATTAAGAAATAGGGGAAAACCCAATTCAGAGTACTTTATAGTATAATTGGGCTCCCTCTGACTTTTAGGTATAATTGGGCTCCCTCTGACTTTCATTTTTGGTCAAAGCTTACCTCATTCAAATAAGCAGAGGCCAAAAAATTAGTTTTATGCAAGACTTTTGAGGGCCTGTGAAAATTTATGAACGATTTGGCTACCCTGCTTGATTTGTTTTCATTGTTTGGGAATTTCAAATCAAAAATTGGAAAAAAAATCGTGCTTTTTAACATTGGGAATGGGGCCTTATTTCGGCCCCCTACAGACCCTTAAAAAATCCCTGTACACTGTACAAAATTTGATAACCATTATCAATGCTTGGAATAGTATATGTCCCAGTGTCGATCATTCTGAATATTCACTTGTGAGTCTAAAACAATGTAAATCAATACGTGCTGCAATGAGCTATGAAGATAACCCTCAGACTGCTGTCAGATCATTTATGATTTTATAGTTATTCAGTCCATCACAGTTTGGTTTCACTGATGTCATTAGATATAATTTGTCAATGTTGTTTGAGGAATAAATATTAACCATTCATGGTTTAACAGATAAATGAATCTTTCTTCAATATAATGCTAATATTAATGAATGATTTGCAGGCAGCAGACGTTCTGATTTGCATTCAGACCTGTTCAGATATAGGACAAAATCTCACATAGCCTCATCCTGCAGCACTTGGCAAACAACAATGCTAACATCAGAAGACTGGTCTCGAGAACACAGAGACCAGCTCACACCTGTTTATGTAACATATTGAGATATTCCATGCAAAAAAAAATTTCCAAATAATTTCATTCACTGCAATCTTGGTTTGTTATAATCTGCACCATATGTTATCTTTCAATATTTTCATCATCTCTTGTTTTGCATGTCTATAATCAATTCAAAGATGCCATTTTTATATGAATTACTCATACTGTAAGTGTTTTTTATGCCTTAAATTTGGAAACGAGGATTCCAGTTGGGTTATTATTGGCCTGTTCATCTGTATTTTGTCTGTGTGCACTTTAAAAGTAAATTCAAGCCATAGAAGAAAATATTCACAGTGTAAGCATGTTCAGTGGTGAAAAGCTGCCCCCCCGCCCCGCCCCCCCCCCCCCCCCCCCCCCCCCCCCAGTTGTTTATACCTTTCACAAAAGAAGTTTTTAAAGGGATAGGTGTATGGGAACTACCCAGTCAAGTTATTCACTGCGAGCTTTCCAACTAATTGTGCCCAGCTGGACATTAGATGCCCATACTATAGACAAAATAGAAACCTGGTGAGTGTTAGTGTGTTAAGAATTAATGTCCTAATCCTCGTAACACCCAAAATTATTTTACAGAAATACATGAACATTTTTCTTCAAAGGATGTAATTTTAATGACTTAATGATTTGTTGACATGAAAAAAATCAAAGTATTGTATAGTGGTAAGTGTGAATTCTGGCATTTACATGAAATATTAAATTACTTCAGCAACATTACTGGTATTTTTGTCCCCCACCGCCATAGAAATACTGGTATCTGTCCCACTTTGTGGACGCAACTCCTGTGAAACCACGCAACAGATTTTGTTCAAATTTTGGTAGGATTGTTAGTTACCATATGTATAGTTGATCATATTGTGCCACCATTTTAATTCAACAAATTTTACAGGAGTTATGGGACTTTGTTGAATTTGTACATGTTACACTATATAGGAACACATTGTGGAAGTTTTGTTCAAATGTTGCAGGATTGTTAGTCACAATATGTAGTTTATCATATTCCACCGCAATTTTGATTCTTCAAATGTTACAGGGGTTATGGGACTTTTGTGCTTCAATTTTTTTGCGGCATTTGGGGACATATATGCTACGCATAGCGATCTTATTTTACTTGCAGTTCTGAATGTGCAATCATAAACCCAATACAAGATGCCCATAGGCCACATTGCTCACCTGAGTTACCTTGGCCCTTCTGTTCAGCTGTTCAGAATTTTAAAAGATTTTTTTATCAATCCCAATTTCCCATGGAAATTTTGACCCCATATTGTGGCCCCAATCGTAGTAGCCCCAAAGGATCTCAAAATAACTGAAAATTAATTCACATAACACAGAGATGCCTCATCACCAATATGACTAACATGATCTTGCTGATCTGGATAAGACCAAGGTCACAAGGTCATGGAATGATATGAAAGACCTTGCCTTAAAAATTCTACATACAAAATATGAAAGCTCCATCTCAAATATTCAGGAGATATCAAATAGGTAAAAAAAAATATTAAAAGTAGGTCAAACTTCCAGGTCCTGATCACAATGTCAAACACTAAAGTTAATAACAAGGTCTTGCCATAAAGACTCTATATACAGCATATGAAAGCTTTACCTTAAATAGTTCAGGAGATACTAATTAGGTCAGTTTTAGTAGGTCAAGTTCACAAGATCAAATACAATTGCATCACAAGGTCTTTTCATAATGAATTTATACACAAAGTATGAAAACCCTATCTTGAATCGTTCTGAAGATATTTAAGAGGTTACATTTTTTTAAAAGTAGGTCAAATTTCAAGGTCATAGTATGAAATATAAGGTATTGCCAGAGAAATCTATATACAAAATATAAAAGATCTACCTTAAATAGTTCGGGAGATATTGAAAAGGTCAGATATTTAAAAAGTAGGTCCAACTCCAAGGTCACAAGGTCCAACTTCACGAAATGATAAGGTCTTGTCTTAAAGAATCTATATAATTATACAAAATGTGAAAGTCTTTCCTTAAATAGTTCAGGAAATATTGAATATGTTAGGGTTTGCTTTTTAAAGTAGGTCAAATGATCAAACACCATTGTGTACAATTAAGGTCTTACTATAAGCCTAAGGAATCTATATACCTATAAAACCAAACTTAAAATGGTTCCAGATAAATTGAATAGGTTATGTTAAAATTTCTTAAATTAGGTCAAACTTGTTCAAGATCACAAGGTCAAAGATCATGATATAAAATGATTGCATGGTCTTGCCATAAGAAATATATGTACATGATATGAAAGATCTACTTTAAAATTATCAGGATGTTGAATAAGTCAGATTTTTATTAAAAGTAGGTCAAACTTACAGCTCAAGGTCTCAAGATCACACACCATTGCATCGCATGAAAGGTCTTTCCATAAAGAATGTATATACATAATATGAAATCCCTAGCTTAAATAGTTCAAGAGACATTTTTCAAGATGTTTCCTATATATCAGTGTCAAATAATTGGAAAAATTTCATAATCGATAATCAGTCATAATCGGAAGAACTGTATTGATCAATGATCGATTTAAAGGGACTGGTTCACGATTTTTGATAAAAATATTTTTCATTTTTGTTGTTAAACATTAAAAATATAACTCATTTAATGTTGACAGCCAACATTTTTACCTTCTGAATACAAGAATAAAAGCAATATTTAGCCTTAAATCTGTGTTATGTAAACAAAGACTCTAGTCTTTTTATGTAAACAAACAAACAAGTGAAATGTTGATTTTATATAGTAAAGCATCCTAATTTTACATAGTCATAAATTTTAACTTTTAGATGACACATTTTACTCCCAAAATGCTTGAAATGTGAAAGATATAATAAACTTAGATCGATATCCATTTCTTTTGAAAATGTAAACAATAACATACCCCAATCTTTGTTTACAAAATAAATACTTATAACTTTCTAAAATGAGTTTCTGTGATAATGTATAACCTTGATTTTTATGTGAGATTATTGAAACACATAAGACAGTAGATTTTGATCATTAAAGGTGAAATAAAAAAATTTGGAGAAAATCGTGAATCAGTCCCTTTAATCGGTATTTATATGTAGTTAATAATATGTTTATTATTTTTGGGGTTATTTCTATTTAGTTTTATGATCGGTGCAGCATACACACTAGCTGGTGTTGCTGAATTCCCACTTTTCAATGTGGAATCCACTCTGATTCTCCCTCGCATATGTCACGATATAAAAACGTGGTTAACGGTCAGAGGAATCTCTGATTAGATATCAACTAGTGTACGGGTGACAATCAATTATGAAAAATATAATTGGAATCGGAAGAGCCAAAAATGATTGACAATCGATTGTCGGCGACAATCGTTTCATCACTACTAAATATCAGCAAATAACACTTTGATCCTTTATTGTGGCCCCACCCTTATCCTCCTGGGGCCATGATTTGTACAAACTTGAATCTACTCTATGTTGGGAAGCTTTAACGTAAATTTTAACTTTTCTGGCCAAGTGATTTTGAAGAAGATTTTCTAAAATTGTGATATTGTCTCTATCAATTTTAGCAGTCTTAAAACTTTCAGTCGTTTTTTCTAGTGCAATAATCTCAAAAATCATAAGCAATCAAAGGAACTATATCTTACTGCCGTGGTTTTCTGTGGGGTGTGCAGATGGTAAGGACCCTCTGCATGTACATCGTAAACGTAGCCTATTTTATTTTCAGTGCATGAAATTAGAATTTCATCATTGACTGATAGAGGTTATTATATACCAACATTATAACTTCCAATATATAGCTGTAGAAAGAATTTAAATTTAGATACTGAGTAAAACGTGAAGTGTTACGGCAGTTTCCCAAGACTAGTGTCGCTTTTAAGGAATCTGTTTTGTGAAGTAGATTATGGGCAGAAGAAAGAGCTAAGGGCCCATATAGGCCCCATCTCCAAATTTCCCCAATATGTCTAGGATAAGCACTCTTTCAAACACTTTACAATAATTTCGATATAGAGACATTTTCAAGATTTCATCTCTAAAAATCATATTCCAAGTATGGAAGAAGAAAAAAGAATAGAAAAACCCACCTTCCTAAGTGTTGATGAATTCAGTAAGACCACTGGAGTCAATACAATGTTGTGTATTCTTATTTGTCAGTACTTACGTAGAGTGATGCATCGGAAGTTTAGTTCCTCTTAGCCTGACAGTGCTGCTCATTCTTGAGTCTCTGAATCAGCATAGCTAGAATGAGATCCTGTTTTGTTGCACTGGTTTTATGATGGAGATCAATAGCTAATTTGAAATCAGGCAATCATGTTTGGTAACACATCATGATGTCCTGAAGACATCTGTTCTGGTGGAAGTGTTCCCATGAAAGTTTTAGATCAGCACTGTCACAAATAGTGATCTAAATATGTCATATTGTGATTTTCAAGCATTATCAGTAAATTAAAAAATATATTTAGAAGCTATTCAACATATTAAATTTATACTAGAACTACATCTTCATAAAATTTTGTACCATGGGAAATAATTAAGACTGTGGGAAAATCCAAAATTAATCCTGTGATTCATATTTTGCGTCGGAGACTCCATGTCATATTGTAGTGGCTGTCTTCATTTTAACATGGTGTAGTAGGTTAATTATGACATCATATCTATAGGCACATATATTATGTTGTAATGTGATAGAGATAAAAAGTTTTCTGTGTGAATTTCTCTGCAAATTCTTCTTTGATCTTGGTGAAATATTCAGAATGAATTTACATATAGGTCTTTCAAATTTTTAAAACATTGAAACAGAGAGTAGTGAGAATGCCCGCAGTTCAATGTTGCATCATTCAACATTGAGGTCAGCTCAAGTACTTCACATTGCCATGACATATATTAATTAAGTACGTAGATAATATTTTATGTAGTGAATTTCATTTAATGACGTGTTTTGAAAACAATCAAAAACAACAACACACAGTTATTGATTGGGTCTGAGAACAACAGCTGTTTTGTTTGACCCAAGAACAGATGTGTTGCCCTCGGCCTACGGATTCAGGTAACAGATCCATTCTCGGGTCAAACAAAATGGCTGTTATCCATGGACACAGTCTCTAACTTTTGTTATATACCCTCATTAGCTCACCTGAGCTGAAAGCTCAAGTGAGCTTTTCTGATCACCTGTATTCCGGCGTCCGTCCGTCTGTAAACTTTTCACATTTTCAACTTCTTCTCAACAACCACTGGGCCAATTTCAACCAAAGTTGGCACAAAACATCCTTAGGTAAAGGGAATTCTAAATTGTTAAAATAAAGGGCCAGGCCACCTTCCAAGGGGAGATAATCAAGAAAAGGTAAAAATAGGGTAGGGTCATTAAAAAATCTTCTTCTCAAGAACCACTGGGCCAGAAAAGATGAAATTTATAGATAAGCTTTATTAGGTAGTGCAGATTCTAAATTGTTAAAATCCTGGCCCCCGGGGTCGGATGGGGCCACAATAGGGGGTCAAAGTTTTACATACAAATATATAGGGAAAATCTTTAAAAATCTTCTTCTCAAGAACCTGAGCCAGAATAGCTGAGATTTATATGAAAGCTTGCTTATAAAATGCAGATTCTAAATTGTTAAAATTATGGCCCCCGGGGGTCGGATGGGGCCACAATAGGGGGTCAAAGTTTTCGGGGTTTTTTTTGTTGTTGTTTTTTTTTGGGTTTTTTTTTGTTGTTGTTGATATAGTGCAGATTCAAGTTCGTTAAAATCATGGACCCCGGGGATTGAATGGGGCCTCAAGGGGGGCATCAAAGTTTTACATACAAATTTATAGGAAAAATCTTTTAAAATCTTCTTCTCAAGAACCACTGAGCCAGAAAAGCTGAGATTTATATGAAAGCTTCCTGATATAGTGCAGATTATAAATTGCTAAGATCATGGCCCCCGGGGGTCGGATGGGGCCACAATAGGGGGTCAAAGTTTTACATACAAATATATAGGAAAAATCTTTAAAAATCTTCTTCCCAGAACCACTAAGCCAGAAAAGCTGAGATTTATATGAAAGCTTTCTGATATAGTGCAGATTCAGGTTTGTTGAAATCATGCCCCTCCCCCCTGGGGTAGGATGGGGCCACAATAGGGGATCAAAGTTTTACATACAAATATATAGGGAAAATCTTTAAAAATCTTCTTCTCAAGAACCATTGGGCCAAAGAAGTTCATATTTACATGAAAGCTTTCTGACATAGTGTAGATTCAAGTTTGCAAAAACCATGGCCTCCAGGGGTAGGTTTGGGGCCATAATAGGGACTACGGTTTTACATGCAAATAGATATGGAAAATCTTCTGATATGGACCAAGGTGACTCAGGTGAGCGATGTGGCCCATGGGCCTCTTGTTTTTATACACCCGTCATTAGACGGGACATATTATGTTATGGTGCTGTCTTTGCGTCTGACTGCCTCTCAGTCCATCTGAGGTTGTGTTTTCAAGACTTTTTCCGTAACAGATGCATGTATGACTTTGAAATTTAGTCACTTTTTCTCCCTCCTATAAACTTGAAGGTTCCTATATTTTCCCTATAAGTCATTGAAATTCCTATAAAGCCTTATATATTAAAAAAAATAATAAAATTGACGGTCCATTTTCAAAAATGATAATATAAAAAAAGAGAAAATCCCAAAAATCCAGGAGCTGATGCTAGATTGATATTTAATTAGATTGTTATGAAGAGAATAAGTATTGTGATTGTATAAGAGTATAAGACCTGTCTGTTGGATGGAAAATTGTCCACATCTGAAAGGATTTTATCTTTATGTTTAATATTATTTCTTCTCCAGTAAGATACTATGCTTGCTAGATTTTTATGCAGAAACAATAAACTTTTATATAAATTCTTTATCAAAAATCCTATTTATTCCTATAAATCTGCTGTAAAAATCCCTATATTTGCCCTTTAAACTCCAAAAAAAATTCTATAATCCTATATTTTTTAGACAAAAAGTGGCTTGACACCCTGAGATACAGATATTGCCCTGAAATTTACACATAAGCTTCCTTTCAGAACAATACAAGTTCAGTTTCCATTTCAGCTGGATTGGTCTGACCGTGACCTTTTTTTCATTATGGATACAGATATTGCCCTGAAATTTAGTCAAAGGCTTCCCTTAGGGGAATACAAATTCAGTTTGCATTTCAGCTGGATTGGTCCATCCTCGACCTACTTTGAGCTAAAACTAGGTCAAACAGTTTTTCGGGCTTATTTTCATTATGGATACAGATATTGCCCTGATATTTAGTCAAAGGCTTCCTCTCAGAGGAATACAAGTTCAGTTTGCATTTCAGCTGGATTGGTCCATCCTTGACCTACTTTTATATCTTCTATATAGGTCTTTAAAATTTTTAAAACAGTAGTGAGAATGCTCGCAGTTAAATGTTGCATCATTCAACATTTAGGTCAGTTCGAGTACTTCACATTGCCATAACATATATTAAGTACGTAGATATTTTATGTAGTGAATTTCATCTAATGTGTCATTGACACACAGTTATTGACTGGGCCTGAGAACAACAGCTGTTTTGTTTGACCCAAGAACAGATCTGTTGCCCTCGGCCTATGGATTCGGATAACAGATCCATTCTCGGATCAAACAAAATGGCTGTTGTCCGTGGACACAGTCTATAACTTTTGTTATACACCTTCATTTTTTTAAAAGTTGTTTTCACAAGATGCACATGGTTTGTTGACTTTGAACTTTTAACAAGACTGTATGTATACATTTATCAACATATCCACTATAGTATACCATCAGTGAACCTCGCCTGTCGGATTTTGTAAACAAAGCTGTTAGTGTTATAGCTGATACAAACAATGCAATAATGTGATGTAACAAGCACTTCTTTTGTTTCGTTACTCACTGTATTTTGTTTCGTCACTCACTGAGAAATTGGATGATGAAACTGCATACATGGTAAACTTATTGCATACATTTAACATGGAATGCTCCCACATGTAAACAAATTCTTTGTGCACTTCTTGTAAAGGGAAATAACTTGCATGCAGGCTTTCAAGCGGGCCCTTATTTTCCTTATTTTTCTACAACATCCCTTATTTTCCTTATTTGAGCTTTAGAATCCTAAAAAAGCCCTAATTTTTTGTTGAAATTCCTACATTTTCAAATTTTGAAAGTTTAAAGACATAAAGTAAGAGTTGGAATTTATTAAATTTAGTCTTAGTATACTTTCAGAAAATGAATATGTTTATTAAATGTACATCTCAGAAGACATCTTGATGGTTATCAGCTATATTCAGCATTGATTGTGAGCCATGGGAGTCCACCTGAATTATATGGTTTGTGCTGAATGCCGAATACGGCTGTTGATGACCATTGGTATGATCTTCTGAGTGGGTAATTAGTTTTTGTATTATTGCTCTTGCAAATGGTGAGTAAAACATTTTTTCTTTACTATTGATTTGTAAATTTAACCCTTATTTTTGTCTAAAAAGCCCATAAAAGTCCTTAAAAAGGCTCTTATTTTTTGATAATTTTGCCCAAAAAATGGCCCTTATTTTTTGCAAAATGTCACTTGAAAGCCTTCACATGTCATACATCTCAAAACATGCATATTCTAATGCCTTGTTCAAATAGAAAGTAAAAAGCATATCAGAATTCACTTTGTGTTCACATGGTAAAATATTTACATTCAATTTGTGTTGGCCTGAAATAAACCTACAATTAAAAATTTCAGTGATTTGCATCATGATGCATGTTACTTTGGGCTGTCAATAACATGTTGACCATAAAGAGTCATAATTCAGAGCTTGTCAGAAGCCCTAGCTGTTCCAGATGAAGATTTGCTCTGTTTAGAAATGTCATGATGCAGTCGACAGAGCTTGTATTGAAAGTGGCACACAACCCTTCACTACTTTAGTAATTGATGTTATTTATCATATTTTCAAAATGATTAGTCTGGAGAACTTATTCATGATAAGATGTGTGTATAACAAATAACTGTCTAGATTTTTGGGACGTTTAATTATGTGAAATACGTACATGTACTATATATATACGCGTTCCAATCAATTAATCACCCCATCCATCCTCAAAGCAAGAGAGTTAATCCTTAATGAATTGCAATGCACATGGAAAATACTTCATTCTAATTTCTAGGGTATATAGAAGATATTTAACCTGCTGTGATAGATTTTTATTTTGAGACAGGCTTTTGTGTTCCCCGCATTTCAATATTAGCCATTATTTGGGTCAGTCTGCGTTCGTCTGTCTGTCTGTCACTTTCAGACTATATCTCTGCAAGTCCTTTGAAGCTTTTACAATGAAATTTCATACAATAACTCCCATATAGACTTGAAGAAGACCCCAAGTGTGAGATATGTCAAAGTCAGAATTTCTGTATTACATAAAATGGTTTCCAGTTGATGATTTTAGATTTTTCCAAGCGTGTTCAATGACACTCAAGGTGATGAATCACTATATACATAAAAAAGACCTACTGATTTTGAGATTAAAAGGTCAAGGTCACAATTCGTATAAGGTATTGAATAGTTTTATATTGTAAAGCTAGGCCCCACAATTTTACAACCTGTTGATTAAGTGTTTACTTTTAAGAGCATTGGTTTATGATTTTAAAAGAATAATAACAAAGTTTAAAGATAAAGTTTTTAAACATGCCAACTGACATTGAAATCAAATTGATGAAGTAGTTATGAAAACCTACTGCTGTATATACTTGAATCAAAGTTAACCCACATGTAAGTCAGTAACCCCCTCTTTGGAGAATTTTTTAAGAATTTAACACTAACCCTCTTATAAGTTGGATAAGTCAACTGAAGTTTTTGTTTCAAATTGTCTGCCATCTTCGCAAGAGTTGTGTTTCTTTGTTGTATATATTTTCTGAACGTCAATTTCGATGGTTATCTACAATAACCTCATGTTTTCGAACACAAAATAGATAAGAAAATAACTTTTCAATGTTTATTTTATTCAAACATAAGCTAGCTACTTATTTATTAAGTAAAAATACAAATATGGAAGAGTCAACACAGAACTTCAGTACTTGAAGTCTTACTGTCAGAACATTTAACAGACGCACAGAAAAATTCACCTTTTTCGTTGTTATGGAAATATCTCTGTAGTTCAGCTAGAGAAATATGTCATCATATTAATAATCACTATCACTATCCTCAGTCTCACTCTTGCCATTTTCTCTCGCGTCATTTGTTGAGGGCTGTAAAAATTCACTGAAGAGTCTACACTTTGTCTTCTTCTCTGTCTGACCAAGCTGTTGCTTATTCCTCATTTCTTAAAATGATCTCTGCACTACTTCCAAATTCATTGAATCTCAGGCTTCTAAAATCCAACGAAGCACTTCACTGATGCTGGGTCTTCTTCAAATTGCAACCACAGATTACAAAGTTCCTTTGTCATCCAGCCCTTTTTGTTTACTTATTACTTATAGTTTCACCCTACTGTTTTAGTTATGAATAATTACTTTTTCATCTAATATATAAACACAGAATTATGAAGTTAATTGTTGTATTTATAGGTTAATTGAATTTTATTAGTATAAATTGACATTAAGAGTCAAAATTAACAAAAATCATAATGATAGTAAAGTTTTAATGAATTAAGCTTTTAAACTTCTTACATAATACTTGTAGTGAGAATATGTGTTTATTACGTTCTCCATTAGTCTGGACATCTTAAGCTAGGAATATTCAGAGTGGGTCTTCAAGTCTTCTTTTTATCTGAAAAGAGAAAGGGAGGTTATTTACCCATTAAGGAAGTATATATTTATATATAGGCCCAAAAAAAATTGAAGGAATAGTTTCTCAGGCAAAAAATTAAAAATTTTGATAAGGCAGATAGGTTGGTTTTTGTGGTTTTTATTTTTACTTGGCTGTAGCATGAGTTACCTTTTCTTTCTCATGTACATGTGCGAGGAAATTCTTATTTTCATTGATAAAAATAAAAATTGACTTACTATAGTTAAGTGTATACTATCATTAATTCTTATAAACACTTGCATATAAATTAGTATGCATTCAGAAATCATTTGATCAAAAACATACATGCAATTTTATCAAAACCTGAAAGTTTTTATATCAAATTTGAAATTATTAAAACAATACAAAAATATCTTACTTCACCATGAAACGTAAATCATAGAAAATAATGACATCAGACACAATCGACTGACCTCGCAGCAGAGTGAGACAAAAACATATCGTATGGCTGTCTCACATGGGCAAAGTTGATCTCACACTGGTGATAATGTGAGAATAATAGAATCCTTCATTAGTACGAGTGTGGGATAGGAAAATCCCACCGAGGGGACAAGATTCGCCGTCTAGGACGAGGCTGTACCGAGTCCTAGACGGCGAATCTTGTTCCAGAGGTGGGATTTCCCTATCCCACACCAGTAAATAACGAAGGATTATTTTTCTCACATTTTACCTACAGTTTAGTGCATAGATTTATTAGCTATGAGAAAACTTTAAATTATGAAAATCCTCATTTGAACTTCAATGCAAAAACTAATTAGATAGGCAGAAAGATCATACCCGAAAATGGTTTACACTGTAAGTGTAAACTAAAAAAACCAAGGTTGTCCACCAGAAAGTATACTACATTAAGATTTAAAGGAAGCACTGCAAAATATTTTATCACCGTATAACGTAAATCATAGAAAATATATGACGTCACAATCAAATGACGTCGCAGCAGTGTGAGACAGAAAAATCTCACATGGCTGTCTCACATGGGTAAAGTCGATCTTACACTGGTGATAATGTAAGAAATGAAGATCTATTAACCCAAGAAAAATTGCCCTCAGGGGAATATGATTTTTCTTGGGTGAATAGATCACTATATCTCCTAAATATTCATGCAACAAATTGATCATTATACCGAAACAAAGCAAGGCTATATAAATGCAATTATATAGGGAAAAATTCCTGGATATATTCTTTTTGTACCTTATGAAGTACGCATGATACTAGTAATGCACTTAAGGGAAATGACTCGGACATATTGTGACGTCACACTAAACCGCATAGCTGGAAACATGACAATTTGTGACAGAATTATCTGATCAAAATATAAGGCTCACGGTAGGTGTGACCAGTTGGGGGGGGGGGGGGGGGGGGGGGGGGGGGTATTGAAATTTTACTTACAAGAAACATCTTGGAAATTTCTTTTAAATTATTTTCACTAAGAACCAAAAATTGTCAGTGTGCAAGAGTCTTGATTTAGTGAAAATTGAAGTTCAAATTTTGAGCCTTGGGATCATAATGGGGGTTAAAGTGAAATTAGAATATTTAATTTTTGAAATGTCATATCGACAAGAAACACAAGGGCATAATTTGTCAAATTGATATGCAAACATTTTTATACAATGTAGAAGTTGAAATGGCCTGGCCAGGGTGTAGACAGCTAGGGGTCAAAAGTTTAATATAGAATTACCAGTATTTAGTGGAAATTTTGGAAATAAACCACATAGGCTTTGTTGATATGCAATATGAGTTTTAAAAAGAGTTGTGTCTCCTCTCTCTCTCTCTCTCTCTCTCTCTCTCTCTCTACCAATATGAAAAAAGAGAGATACATAAAAACTTGTGTACTCTTTAAAAATAAGTTTATCAAATAGAGATGAGTCTACAGAGTTCATTGGACATATCATCTCACAGACTGTCATGTGTTTGAGCTCTGTCTGTGTCTGAATAACAACATGCTTTAGCACACCTCAGAGTCACAATTAATGGGTATAGTCAGGGAGCTTTTCTTCTCAAAACTCTGTTGATACCACATCTGTCATTTACTGGCATTAACTTGCAATCTTCTCAAAATCGACACTGGAACAGCATATTAATGAAACTTGCTCCATTAAGTTATTTCCACCCTCCTGTGACATATCATAAGATTTTGCAAATTCAATGATTTAATAAGATTTATGCATGACAGGAACATAAATTTTGTTGGAGTCTTTTTCAATAGTTATTGTAAAAAATCTTGTTAATATTTTAAAAGTCTAAATTGTATATGAATAATCAATTATATGTTTCAAATAATTGAATCCAAGGGCAATAACTCTGTTTTCATCAAATTATTTGTCAAGTCCATTACCTTTATTTTCCACCAACATTTTGTATATTTTTTTAAAGAAACAGTTTCATGAAATTGTTATTAATACTATTATATCATTACAACCAGTTTTTGTGAAATTTTGATAATGCTGTTTCAAGAAAATTGCAATTTTTGACGTTGATAACAGGTATATTGTGCTAATTGATAAAAAAAAAAAAAATTATTAATACCGCAACATATTCATTTTATCAGTTTTATTTCTTACTAAGATATATTATTTTAAGAATCAACAATGAAATCAAAGATTTAACCTATAATTCTGGAAGGGTGGAATTACCTTAATGTACCCTCTGGTGAAGGGAATTCCCTATACTTCAAACGAAGACTGTGTCATTAGTTCTCTTCCAAGGGAAAATGAATCGTAAATATAGGGCAGGGTCATTTCAAAATCTTATTCTCTGTATGCAGAATCACTGCACCAAAACTGACAACACTAATGTGTGATTTTTGTAGCATACTTGTTCTTTTTTACACGACGGGTATGACCAGTAAACGGGATGGATGCTCACTCCTCCTGCGTGGGCACCTGATCCTCCTGGGGGGCATGCATCTAGTTTTTAATTAAGTGCTCTAGATCTTTTAATTTTTATTTTTGATGTCAGTAAAAACAAGCTAACTCAAGTGGTTGTTGTCCATGGACCTGCTTTTTCTAACATTTATGATGTCTGCATTTAAAATTTACCCCCACCCCCTACTCCCCACCCCCTATACTTAATCATGATGATAATGTCTTTTACTAAGTTCATACTTATTTGGTAATTGCAAGTACATCACAACATGGGGTTCTGTTTGAAATATATCATGTAATCATAACATGGTGGGGGTGGACAGAGTCTCATCTGAGTGCCAAAACCATTACGTGATGTATTTCATACAAACCCAAGTTATCAGGGGTACCTGTAAAGTGCGAAACGAAATCGAAACGAAACGAAATCTACCGAAACGAAACGAAATCTAACAAAACAAAACCCACCGAAACGAAACAGATTATATGATCGAAGTCTTTTAATTATAATAATTGAAAATGGTATCTTAGGCCCCTGTTAAAGTTTACACATATAAATAAAATTCGCCTCCCCTTTGATGTAGGCTTTCGACTTGACTGATACAAAGTTTTAAGAGTTGGAAAGGGGGGGGGGGGGGGGGGGGGTAAGCACAAAGTACATAAATACCATGTGCAATTAGCTTCAGATCCATAAATTTCAGAACGGAAGGTTACAGTCTCAGAGGTCTGGGGAAACACACTAAACGAGGGATGGGGTCGTCGGCGTTGAATCCGATTTTGGGCATAAATACATGTTTCAGTATTTTTTGCTCTAAAGACAAATATATGTATACATGTGGATATTGTGTATTTATATGTAGTATATCAAACGGTGGATTCTGAATATGTCCTCCCGTTCTCTTTGTGATTTCTGCTTAAAATCCCCTTGTTCATAAGCCTTTTCAGTTTACAAAATGCCGACTTCCTCCTAATATTATTGCATTAAAAAAAAATCAGTTTTCCGTCCCGTTTTCAATTCCCCGTCTTAGCAACATCCCAAATGTATAGAGTTTTTCCATTATTGAAAGTACTCGCACCTCAGCAGTTAGAGATAAAATAAGAGGTTAAGAGCTCTTCCTGCTTTCAATTTTCTCAGACACCAGCTTCTTCAAACAATGTATCTATGCCCAAAGGCGGATTCAACGTCGGCGACCCCACCCCTCGTATAGTGTGTTTCCCCAGATCTCTGAGACTGTAACCCTCGGTTCTGAAATGTATGAATCCAAAACAAATTGTACATGGCATTTAATCAACTACGGATATGTACTTTGTGCTTACTCCCCCCTTTCCAACTTTTAAAACTTTGTAACAGTCAAGCCGAAAGCCTACATCAAAGGGGAGGTGAATTTTATTTATATGTGGTGACTTTCACAGGGGCCTAAGATACCATTTTTAATTATTATAATTAAAAGAGTTCGGTTATACAATCTGTTTTGTTTCGTTTCGGTAGGTTTCGGTGGGTTTCGTTTCGGTAGATTTCGTTTCGTTTCGATTTCGTTTCGCACTTTACAGGTACCCAAGTTATCAGTGATATTTAAATGTTCTATATTGTCACATGTCAAAAAATTTCCACTACTCTGTGACGTGTTTTGTTTCTAATATTCCACATACATGTATCAGCATATTAAGTGCCTTCTTTCTGATGGATCCCAATGTGGATAATTTAATACTGAGTCAAGCTTCGGACATTTCTGAGACTTTGAATTCCTGTGAAATTAGCTTTGAATTTGGTGTCGATTAAACAATAAAATGCTTTCTTTGATGTTTCATCAGGTGATGAAGGTAGCTAGCATTGCAGAAAAAAATTGGATAACCCATGGATTTTATCTGCAATGATTGCAGTAGTACCTTCATCACCCGATGAAACAACAAAGAAAGACATTTTATTGTTATGCCCCCCTTCAAAGAAGAGAGGTATATTGGTTTGCACCTGTCGGTTGGTAGACCATGTGTTGTCCACTCAATATCTTAAGAACCAATTACTTGATCGTAATGATATTTCATAGGTGGGTTGATTATGAGTAGAAGAGGACTCCTATTGTTTTTCAGGTCCAAAGGTCAAGGGTCAACTACTCTGGACATAGGAAGACCTTGTCCGCTCAATATCTTGAGAACCCTTTGCTTGACAGACATCAAACTAGGTACACTGGTACATCCCAAGGAGTAGATGACCCCTATTGATTTTGAGGTCACATGGTCAAAGGTCACGGGTCAAACTGGACGTAGGAATATACTGTCCGCTCAATATCTTGAGAACCCTTTGCTTGACAGACATCAATTTTGGTACACTGGTACATCTTCTGGAGAAGATGACCTCTATTGATTTTGAGGTCACATGGTCTAAGGTCAATGGTTAAACTGGATATAGTAATATATTGTCTCCTATATTTTGAGAATTCTTTGCTTGATTGACACCAAATATGGTACACTGGTACAGCATAAGGGGTAGATGACCCCAATTGATTTTTAGGTCACTTGGTCAATCCACTCCTGACATTGGAAGATATTGTCTTCTCAATATTTTGAATTGTTGATACTACTATCAATCAAATTATGCATGTGTATAACCCTTTTCAATTTTGCACCATGGGGGGCATATATGACTTACAAACATCTCTTGTTTATATTTATATTTTTATGTTAAATTTATTTAAAACTACGAACTAGAATTAAGGTCTAAGCTATCATATGGTTGACCCATTTGTTATGTTAAATAGAACAGCCAATGCACCCTTTGACCTTGATGACACTTCATTTGGTAATGATTTTGCAGACAGGTGGTACTGGAAAACCAGATCAAACTAGTTTGCAACAAACATGTATTTATAATTGCATGATGAAAGCAATATCAATTTCAAAAGAAATATTAAGAGAAAACATTCGGGGAATGTAAATGTAAACAAATATATAAATGATCTCCTTTATATTCTTGTAAAATATCTAAAATGATATGAAATGTGAAGAGCCCGCTCATTTCTAAAAACATGTTGCATATCAGAGTTATCTTTCTTTACCCTTACCTTATTCATATCAGCTTCCTTATAAACCATTTGGATATAGTCTTAAAAATGCAATTTTTTAAAACATAGGCCTGTCAGATAGGTCGATTCATTAGATTGGCCTAGCAAACTAAAATATCAACCTATAATTATCAAAAATTATGGTCGTTCAGGATTGGCAGGGAAATTCCATGGCTCCCAAGTGATAGTGGTGAGGTAGAAGAATGGACTGAATTAAGAAGAGCATCTGACTATAAGAAATGCAGGGGTCCTGAGTTTGATACTAGGTCCAGTCACTGATTTTCAAAACATTTCCTTGTGCTCAGCTAATTAACTTATGTCGTTTTATCTCCAGAAAAACAGGGGAGGCAATTGTGGTAGTTAGGTGGAAGCAATAAGTCACGTGTGCTAAAATATTGTAAACCTATACCTGATGATTTAAACAGAAAATAATGTATCAAAAAGTCATCTTTTTTAACAAAGTTCGTAAAAATTGTGACTTTTCATTATTTTTCTGTGTCAATGCAGCATGAAACAGTAGATTAACAATTAGATAACTTTTCAGATTGCCAAAATGAAAGAAAATTTAGGGAAATTAAGGAAATGGTTCATGTTTTCTGAATGTATGGAAATAACGAATTTTTGTTGTTTTGATATGATATCCCAGTTTCCATAAATTTCAATTTTCATATACAGGAGAAAATAGCAATCGACTTCCCAAGAAATGCTGTTTTTCTCGAACCACAAATATCAGACTTGTGAAAAATATGTGGTTCTGCAGTCACTGCAACTCACATGTTAAGCTTTGTGTTATCATACTGTACATTGAATGATACATAACTACATTATAGTATATTTCTAGTAGACATGCACTACTATTAGAAGAAATGTAGAATCTAACCTAATTATGTAAGAAATGAAGGTAAAACTTAACCATATTTTATGATAAGAACTGGTTTGGACCAGATTACACTTTATAAATTGCACAGTGGTTTATGCTCCTGAATATTTTATATTGTATATTATGGTTAAGGATTATAGCTTCATTCCTTATACCAGTAATTAGATTTTCAAAACAGCTGACATAATTTATATCAATGGTTAAATATATGAATTTTTCAAAGAAATAAATTTAATTTTTGAAAATATATGAGAGTTTGAACTGTGATGCTTCACATATGCATACCTCAAGAAGCACATTAGCACATCATGGAAGTTCCCAGCTGTTAAAATCGATGTACTATATTTATCTGTATTCATATGTGCATTGGGAAAATTGGCTATCATTACAATTTGTGGAGACACCAAAAGCGAAACCGTTGGAAGTATAAATACAGAGATTTGAAGCAATATCATTATAGCGACTTCCTGAAAATCTGAATTGGGATGCTGTCTGTCACTGTCTTTTAGTGCGGAAAAGCACATAACAATTTGATATGTTATAAAATGGTTTGATGAATCTCATTCAGTCATTCAAATTGTATGATACAACCAAAATTAGATTATTACTACTTGTAGCTGGAAATTTAGGGTCAAACTTGTGGGCATGTAATTATGATACATCATACTCATTGATGTTCTAAAATCACAAATACAGACAATGTCCTTCTATGAATGATTGTAATTTTTAATACCAATAATTTGAATTGAAAATAATGTTCCCATAATCCACTGTTTGACATATACCGTTGTATTTATGTTTAAATGTATATCCTTTGATTTACATAAATTGTGTGTTATTGATGAGAATGAATAAATTACAGTTAATAAGGAATTATGATGACTGCTACCGTAATACTGAAAAAAAATTGCAAGTTTGATTTTGTCATTGAATGATAAAGTACATGTTTTTATACCCATGCAGTGTTAGCTGTTTCTATATATGTTGACCATGGATGCAGCCTTGGCTGTCCATGCCCTGCTGACAGCACTGCCAGACATATGTTACACGTTGAAGTTTCCCTTTGCTATTGTACTCTTCTACTCGCTCTTTAGTTCTAGGATGGTAGCAGCAAGATTTCTTATGGTTGTCATTAAGGGTAAATAATTTCTGGCATCTAAGACACTTAGAAACTTTCCCACCTTTTGCTTTACTGACTTTGCGATGGCGCATTTCGTCCAGGGATCGCACGAGAGAACGGAATGTGCATGCTTTCTGGGACTCGTTAGGATAGATCCTTTCAATTCGACGACTTTCTCTTTCTTCTTGCCGGAATCTGCTGTCCGAGTAAAGGATCTGTTTTGACCTCTTTCTGATTTCTTTGACATCTTGAGAGCTTCTCACTATCTTCTCCCTTGGTGATTCACTGGCTTTGCCATTAACTTCCATTTTGTTTTGTGCCCAAGTGACAAACTTGTCATTTTCATCGGTATCCTCCTCGCCATTAGGGAGCAAAGGCTTCAGTTTGAAATTGTTTGAAATCATAGAAGCATGACTGTATTTCATACTTCCTTGGGAACCTTTGCGGTATGTATCCAATTGACTTAAAGCATCTTGTAGAGAATTTTCAAGTTTCTTAGCACTATGTCTTAGTCTGTGGAGTTTTTCTTCAGATAAAGGAATGACGGAGTCAGCATTCGAAACAGAAGATGCTGTTCTCATAGAGGAAGGAGAACCTCTTTCAATGGGTGGCACCTGACTGAATTTCAGCTTTTTCTCAGTAGAGGCTGGTTTCTCGTGCTTGTCTTCCTGAGTTTGTTTATGTCTCTGAAACCGTTCCCCCTCATCATGCTTTCTCATCAGTTGTTTCTTGAGTTTGAGGTTTTCAGCTGTTAAGCTGTTATTGAATGCCTCTAGGTCAGTCACTCTTTGGGAGAGACCAGAGAAACTTTGCTGGGTGATCATGTGTTCTTTGTGTAAGTGTTCTTTAAGCATTTCACACAATGATGTAGTGTCACTTTCTTTCTTGTGTAAAAGCTGTAGACATTGTATCCTATCTTCCACCAGAGAATTAATCAGATCTGTCAAACACTCAATGTAAAGTGGCAAGGCTAGTTTAGGTTCTTTGTCAGCTATTCTCAGTAACATGTCTTTGTCCATGTTACAGCATTCGGATATGATATGGAGCTGTTCTGCACACTGATTTAGGACTCCTTGTATTTTGAGAGCTTCCCTACGATTGCTTTCGATCTCCTGCATGGCCATTCTGACTTTGTAAGCCCATCCCTCCCGTTCCTGCTGGATCATGGATCCCAACCAATGAGATATTTCTGTGATGCTGTCCTGAAATGATTTCTCACTGAGTTTTGGTGACTGATCATCGAGAAAGTCTGAGACGGCTCTCTGAATGTCATCGTCTGTCCTCAAGGCAGACCAATGCTGTGAAGTGGGACTCAGAATATTCCCTTTCAGAGTTCCCATTCTTGGAGTTGTAGGTCAATTGATGGTCTTCAAATTCAGTTAGGTCACATCTGTAATAAAAAGAAGACATTTGATGAAATAATGGTGCTTACGTTGCTTTGGGAAAATTTCAATCTTCATCAAGATACAGGTATCTTGTATTAATTGCTAAAGTCGTGCATAATACATATAGATTAACATCCAGATCTGGGCAAAGCAACACCCCGTATAGATAATTGAATATCTGTCGACAGTATGGCCTAAAGTACATTTAAAGACTGACAACCTTGTGATGAAATAAGATAGTGTAAAAACTATGGAAAATTTGCCAAGATTGTGCTGTGAAAATATGCACCATCATATGAAGAGCTGTAAGTTGATAAAGATTTTGTTAACAAAATATATATCCTTATTTTGTAATGAACTACTAAACATACACTCCCTTGTAAAATGTTAGCAGTCAATTTTAAGTGAAATCATTTAAACAGAGAAATTTTATTAAATGTTTTAAAATTGACATTTTACTTTAAAGGCATTAAGGTGTTGTCGGTGTTCAAATACAATTTATGAGGAAACTTGCAAACTTTTTGAAATCAATATATAGGCTCAGGGCCCTACCATAAGTAAAGTATGATGCATAGGTATTGATTTTCAAAGGGGCATTGTCTAATTTGACAAATGGTATCCACTAATAAACAGGATCGAAAAAAATAATGAACATTTTATGTTAAAGTCACCTAATAATGGAAATACTGACAGTGAGAGATTCTAGAAAGTATTTCAATGTGAAGCTTATGACTAGTAAATAAATTACAAAAGGGAAAAAAATAGTTTTGTTTAATATTACCAGTATTTTGAAGATTATAGAACTGTAATCTCCTCACTGTCAAAATAACAGAATCTCCTAATAAATATTTAGTTTCAGATTATGTTACGAAGAATTCAGTCAAGTTCCAAATAAACATTTTTAAAACTCATGACAAAATAGATGTAAAATGTTGACTAAATAAGTAAAGTAATGTATCTTATCTGTTCAAAAGTCTTCAAGTAAATCCACAGTACGAAAAAGATTCCAGGGATTAATCTAAAGTCTATCAGAAAAACCCAGCACTTGTCTTATTCCGAGGAGCAATTTATGTTAGGTGAAGATTTAAAGCCCAGTGCCATGGTTTATAACATTTCATCGGCAACATGTATCTTCAGAACAGGAGATTTAATTCTGTTGACAAAGAATCTTAGTGTATTGAATACGACAGGTAGTTTTTGTTATCCAAATGCGATCGCAATCAATTATCATTTAGAATGTTTTTTGTTTGGTACAATTGATTTCATTCTGCCCAATTGGTCTCCTACAAGGGGTTTAGGGGTTCATCTAGGACAAAAGAAATCAGTTTGTTGCAGCAAATGCATATTAAATGTGTTAGTAATTGTGTGTAATTAGAGGTGAAGCTTTATATTTGTTATAAACTTCAAGGATTTCTTCTGGGAATTCATTGACAGCTTCAGTTGATTAACCATATCTCAACTTTAGACTGCTTGATTCAAGAAGGGAAACAATTTACAGTTTGGTTTTGTTCTAACACTAACATATTTTATACGCCCGTCTTAGTATTATGGTACAGCGTTGCCTGTACATGGTAACCCCTGAATGTTCATCATTACCACCGCTTGGTTTGTCATTGTCTCACTGACTGACTGTTGGTGCTTATATCGTGATGAAGCAGAGTCACCACTTTCACCTTGATTGATTACAAGGAATTTTTTATTATCATCGTGGCCCAGAAGATGCTCTTCAGTACTACAGCGCCAAGAGTTTTATCAAATTATCCACTTTGTGTCTTTACCCTAGAAAAGTCTGTGGTAGCACCTTTGCTTTCAGATTGATGCCCCTCCTTCCCCATGTTAATGCACCTTCATTCCCAGATTGATGCCCCTCCTTCCCCATGTTAATGCACCTTCATTCCCAGATCGATGCCCCTCCTTCCCCATGTTAATGCACCTTCATTCCCAGATTGATGCCCCTCCTTCCCCATGTTAATGCACCTTCATTCCCAGATTGATGCCCCTCCTTCCCCATGTTAATGCACCTTCATTCCCAGATTGATGCACCTTCATAACGTAGGTGTCTATTTATAGATATTTATGCCCCCCTTCAAAGAAGAGGGGCATATTGGTTTGCACCTGTCGACCGGTCGGTAGACCACATGTTGTCCACTCAATATCTTGAGAACCATTCACTTGGTGATAATGATATTTCATATGTGGGTTGGTTATGAGTAGAAGAGGACCCCTATTGTTTTTCAGGTCAAAGGTCAAGGACCAATCTACTCTGGACATAGGAATATAATGTCTGCTCAATATCTTGAGAACCCTTTGCTTGAAAGACATCAAACTTGGCACACTGGTACATCCTAAGGAGTAGATGACCCCTACTGATTTTGAGGTCATATGGTCAAAGGTCAAGGGTAAAACTGGGCATAGGAATAGACTGACCATTCAATGTGTAGAGAACCCTTTGCTTGACAGACATCAAACTTGGTACACTGGTACGTCTTCAGGAGAAGATTACCCCTATTGATTTTGAGGTCACATGCATGGTCAAGGGTCAAACTGGACATTGTAATATACTGTCCGCTCAATATCTTGAGAACCCTTTGCTTGACAGACATCAAATTTGGTACACTGGTTCATCTTCAGGAGAAGATGACCCCTTTTGATTTTGAGGTCACATGGTCAAGGGTCAAACTGGACATAGTAATATACTGTCCATTCAATATCTTGAAAACCCTTTTCTTGACAGACATCAAACTTGGTACACTGGTACATCTTCAGGAGAAGATGACCCCTAATGATTTAGAGGTCACATGGTCAAAGGTCAAGGGTCAAACTGGACAAAGGAATATAATGTCCGTTCAATATCTCGAGAACCCTTTGCTTGACAGACATTAAACTTAGTACACTAGTATATCTTCAGGAGAAGATGACTCCTATTGATTTTGAGGTCAAGGGTCAAACTAGACATGGGAATATACTGTCCATTCAATATCTTGAAAACCCTTTGCTTGACAGACATCAAACTTGGTACACTGGTACATCTTCAGGAGAAAATGGCCCCTATTGATTTTGAGGTCACATGTTTGAAGGTCAAGGGTCAAACTGGACATTGGAATATACTGTCTGCTCAATATCTTGAGAACTCTTTGCTTGACAGACATCAAACTTGGTACACTGATATGTCTTCAGGAGAAGATGACCCCTACTGATTTTGAGGTCACATGGTCAAGGGTCAAACTGGACAAAGTAATATACTGTTCGTTCAATATCTTGAGAACCCTTTGCTTGACAGACCTCAAACTTAGTACACTGGTACATCTTCAGAAGAAGATGACCCATATTGATTTGGAGGTCAAAAGTCAATAGTTGAACTGGACATAGTAATATATTGTCTCCTATATTTTAAGAATTATTTGCTTGATTTTGTCTCCTATATTTTAAGAATTATTTGCTTGATTGACACCAAACTTGGTATACTGGTACAGCATAAGGAGTAGATGACCCCCTATTGATTTTTAGGTCACATGGTCAATTCACTCTTGACATACAAAGATATTGTCTGCTCAATATTTTGAATTGATGATACTACTATCAATTAAATGATGTGTGTGTATAACCCTTTTCAATTTTGCACCATGGGGGGGCATATGTGTTTTACAAACATCTCTTGTTTACATTTGGGTTTTTTCTTATTTGTCCGTTTCCAGGAGGAATAACTTTACAGAACCTACTAGTATACTTAGCTCTCTTATACAGACCCTGAAGCGTACTACTACACCACTTTCACGAACGTTACAAAACCATTCTTGCATAGAACGAACGGTCAATGGTTTGCACAGAACACTGAACGGTCTGCACAGAACACTGAACAGTTTGCATGTAACGCTCTGCACGAAATGCTGACCACTTTGTAGACGTTTGAAGACAGGACTTTAATGGTATACCATCTGTCTGTCCGTCTGGAACTTGTAGACAAAGTGCAAAATGAATCATACCCTTCAGGATCTTACAAATTGGTACATTTGATCACACATACACCTTATGCCAAGCTCAGGATGCCTATTGTTTCTCAAGGTCAAGGTCGTAGTATTACTTTGTAGGAAAACCTTGTTTTTCAGAAAAAATTTCCGATATGAATACAGGTATTACCCTGAAATTTTTCGGAACCTACCTCTCAGAGAAATACATAATCAGTTCACATTTCAACTTGATTGATGCACCGTGACCTACTGTAGGGCTAAAAGTGGGTCAAACAGTATTTTTTTAATTTCAGGAATAAAAGAAAAAGATGTAAAAATTGTATCATCATGGAATATTGATTATTCAACTTTTATTGATTCATTGCTCAATTAAATTCATTCGAACTGAAAACATCTGTTTCACTATTTTTGTACATTCAATCTGATCGAGTGTTGTTAAAATACATGTGCAATTTGTATATTCCAAGTCTCTTCTGCAGACAGATGTTAAATAAATCTATACATTTTTACATATACGTGTATGACAACAGATAGAATGATTTTAAAAAAAACTTCTCGTCAGGCAACTTAATTCTGACTGAAACATTCTCGGTTGGGGAAGGGGGTGCATATAGACATCGACGCATTAGCCAGTCGATAAGAACCGGTCACATTGGATAAGAAGGAACAATACAAAAAAGAAACAAACAAAATATGATTGAAGTAGATTGAGAAATAAATCAAATATATAAATTGATGAATAAAACAAATAATGACTAACTACAGTAATGCTCAACAGATTCTTCAACTTAATGTATGCTAGTATGCGAGCAGATCTAACATCGAATTTTAATTAGATTGTTATATTTGCCAAAAGAAGACTGCATTCATTTTTGAGAGACAAAAAAATTATGAACACCTCTCTTCACATTTCAGTTGCCCCCACTGACTGTCACACTTTCTGTACATAGGAATGTTAATTTTAAATACCACATTAGCTGACCTTTATTGTGATCTTAAAAAAAACAACTTGGAATTTGTGTAGAATATACAAGTTATACACAGGTTGGGTTTTTTTTTTTAGTGCAGACAGTTCCAATAAACAATTTTGATAAAAAAAAAATTTATTTAAGAAAATTAGAAACTTGATCAGATAAATATAACAAGACAAATTATTCCTATATATACAAAAAAAAAACTACCGAGGGCAGAGATATATCATGTCTCTGCACTTGCTGGAGACTACCATGGGTGACAGGGCAACAAATATATCGGATTTTGCTCTGTCTGATGGTTTTAAAATAAATTTTATTTCGATTATTTGCAGATTTTCACCAGAAAAATATTGAAATAATTGCTCGAATTCCCAACAATTTCCACCTGTCCTAGACCCCATATTGAAATGACTTGCACATTATTAGCCATTAAGGGCATGGATCAGCCATCCAGATGTATGTTACTTTAATCCAGAGCAACCAGGGAGTGAAAGATCGTGTTACAACTTATATAGATTATTCTTTGTATAATGAATTATTTTATCTTAAAGAAAAGGACTTAGTTGTTTTGTCAGACTGATCAAAGTTACAAGACTAATATGCAAAATATTGCAAACAAAGTGCTTGTATTAATTGTATTAAAATTTTCTATCACTCGCAACTACTCCAGCAAGCATTTTCCGTAACAGTATCAAAGGTCAAGGTCAAAAAATTAAATGGGCTTTTAATTTACCTCTTGACATAGTCTTTTGGTATACAATATGAATTGACAAAGACTGAATTATCAACTTACCACTTCAGTTCCATATTCTGTGTAATTGGATCGAGGTTCAAGAGCAGCTATGTGTATATTTTGTAATCCTAAAATTCTTTCTTTGGATCAGCACTCATTGATGAGTAAAGGTCTTGAATGCATACACTCTCAGTAACAAATCCATTAGGTTTATGACATGGGTCATCTGTATATAGAAAATCTAGTGGAAACTGAGTCTTTCCAATGTTTGATTTTATAGCAACTTTTGTATGGGTTGTTGTGAAGTGGGTGGTAGATAGCAAGCATGGTCATAAATGTATCAGAACAGTAAATCACAAGTAATTGTCTTCTATGGGGATTTTTAAACTCTGGTTTCTACAATGTACATTGTGATTATAACTTTAGTGCTGCAGTTTGATTTGGTACACGTTTTCTGTGTCAGTGACTCCTCAGTTGTTTAACATCAATAACATTACCATGTCTCCTCATTGAATTTGATGTATATACTGGTACTCTGTAATTGACAGATGTGATATTAATCCCTATATTTGATTTCTTTTCAAGGTACATGTATCTAAAGTTATTTTATTTTTTCAGTTTTATTTTTATTTTTTTCAAATGCAGTAATTTTTTTCTGTCTTTATAAACTATGTTGCATGGCATTTTCATTGGATGTATAGTAATTAAGTCAAACAGAAATTTTTCTTGAATAATGATATTTTTTTTATGCCCCCGTAATTGAAGAATCAGGGTCATAGTTAGTTTTTTATCTATTTCTTGTCTGCAAAAACAAAACTTTTGAATGGATGGTGATAGGGCTTTCGATCATCTTTTCATAAGTATTCCTTTTTAGAAGAACTTTCTTTAGTAAGCAAAAATGTTTACCTTGTGACCTTGATCACCAGGTTTGACCTACTTTTGAAAAACTTTAACTTGGCCATAACTTATGAATGGTTGGTGATATGAGCTTTTATATTTCACATGTGTGTTCCTTGTGGCAAGACTTTTCTTTGAGTACCATCAAAGTATTTTATCTTTTGACCTTGGGCATTTGACCTACTCTTTAAAAACTTTGACCTCGGCCTCTTTCCAACTCTACTCCCATACAGGGGGCATCAGTATTCCATGAACATATCTTGTTAGCAGATAAAATACATGACTGTATTACTCTTTTTCAAAGCTTGGCAACAAGCAATTTCATAGTTGTTTAGATTTGGGACAATTAGTACAGATTTCCGTGGATTAAATACCTTTTCCAGTCTGTATTTACATCTCCAATTAGCCATAACAATGCATGTACACATCTCTTTTGAAGATTTCATCGGTCTCAAACAATGTGTCAATATTGAATTGAAATGTTGATCCTGGCACTCAATGGGTAGAATAAAACAAACCTGTAAATATTGTAACACATTTAAAAGCCCTTGTATGGTCTCTGTCTCGGGCACCTTTTCTGTTTGTTTTAAGTGATATATCTTGAAATCTGCGGGTTTGTAATGTGGTGTAATGGTTAAGTTTTAACATGTTTGGTGGTTTAATGATCTTAAACTTATGCAACAATAATTGCAAACCATTAGCCCAATATTCATACAGTTTTGTTCTGATTATATAGGGGGTTTTCTGTATTGAAAGCCATTAGCGAAAAAACTCTCAACTATTAGTTCTTGAATATCACTAAGTGTCACAGAGGATACGTGAGCCTGATTGAGCTTTTCTAGAGCTACTAGATCTGATCGCAATCCTGCATGATTGTTCTGCAAATTGAGTGAAACGGGACAAGAAATAAAACATGGTAGCACTGATCAAGTATTGAAGTATGATAATGGAAATACCTCTGAAAATACAAAATTTCAATTAAAAAGTGTATTGTTTCTTTAAATTGATAAATATCTTTCCTCAATGAGCAGATTTGTGAATCAAAAATGATAAACCACTTTTAAAATACACCATCCCTTAACTGATTAACGAGACTTGTTTAGAAGGGGGGCTTAGATTTAACAGCAATCCCAATCTAGATTTAAATCCGTATTTTGGCCAATTATTGCTATATTTCAGAGAATTATAACCATTAGAATAAATTACTGTATGCACAAGTAAGACAAATTGCATACAATTTTGTGTACTTTGAAAACATGCAAATGGTCTATTATGTAATTGGTTTATTGTTTTAGATTCAAATGCATTTAAAACATTCATCGTCACAAATGCCATATTACATTCCATTTAAACACTGTCACCAACATTCCATCTGCACCACCTATTCCGTGGGCACTGTTCCACCAACATACCGTCTGCACCACCTATTCCGTGGGCACTGTTCCACCAACATTCCCTCTGCACCACCTATTCCGTGAGCACTGTTCCACCAACATTCCCTCTGCACCACCTATTCCGTGGGCACTGTTCCACCAACATTCCCTCTGCACCACCTATTTCCATGGGCACTGTTCCACCAATCCAGAACAGCAATCCCAATCTACCCGTTAGGGGATTGTGATAATTCTTCCACAATTAAAGACTGCTAATCAAGTGTGCCCAGAATGGTCACTCAATTTCATGAACTCACTTATAGCCCTTACAAACATTTGGGTGAAAGTTGGATGGAAAAGGGTGATCAATCAATTTTTGGAGCTATATCTGTAAAAAAGAAAGAAAAAAAATGTTATTGAGCTAAAAGTAACAGTTCCAGTATAGTGAGCAAAGGCAGCATTCACTTTAATAGTGATTGATTGTATTTTTATGCCTTTGAGAGATCAGAGGCATGTCATTTTGTCCTCAGTACTGTGCACAACTTTATAACATATCAGTCCTAACTTTTGAGCTACTAGCTGTTATTGTTGTAGTAATTTGGGTTATACAGACTGTGGATATCGGCCTGGATAGCTCAGTGGTGAATAGAGCACCTGACTAGTAATGCAGGGGTCCCGGGTTCGATTCCCGGTCCAGCCAAAGATTTTCTCCTCTCTCCTATACTACATTGTATTAGAGAGACACTCTTCAAATTTGATGAGTATAGCCATCTTATGAGAATCATTGCACTGCTAAATTCCAATTGTTGAATTTATTATGGACTCTAAATTTTATTTCTCCATTCCAGTCCAGCATGCAATAAAGCACAACCAGACATTGATGTACATAAATGAACACCAGAAATGCATCATCAATAAAGAGAAAGACCGCTCTCTCAGTATACAATCAGAACTTCTGCAAGTCAAAAGTCTGCTGCAGCAGAAACCAGATAAAACCAGTCAGCACCAGTACCAACAAGAAATCTTGTCACTTAATCAAAAGCTAGAAAGGGTATTTTTCAATTGTATTCATAAGAATTATATATCTATTCAAGATATGCATGTGCTATAGTGTGTGTTAATTCATTGTAGTGCCTATTGAATTTTAGTTTAATTGGTTGTATTATAGTATTATTCATTTGATTGTATAGGGCATAATTATGATTTAGCATGTCTTCTATCATATATTATATTGGATTAATAGAGATTTTTCTAATTCAGCCCAGCTATAAATTTATTTAGGAGGTGCTAAAATATGAATCCACCAAGTACTCATACAATACTAAGACTTAATTAATATACATGCAATTAATCTACAGATCATCAGATTTCCTTCTTCTCTTCTGTCTCTTCATTTTTAGATTAAAACAGAAAAAGAGAATGCTTCAGAAGAGACCAGAGAAAGTAAAGCAAAGCATGAGGTATAGAATTCTGAATTGTAGTGTAAACATTAAAGCTTGTAGCCAGATCAACATTCCCATGCTGGCTGCAATGTATGAATATTTACATTCACTCAATCTTTTCTCTTGTATTTCCTTTGAAATTGACATTGTTTTCATCCTGGACAATGGATACATGTTTGTTGCAAACTAGTTCATCCAGGTTTTTTTTAAATACAATGTACACCTGTCTGCGTAGATCATTACCAAATATGAAGCGTCTTCAAGGTCAAAGGGTGTATTGGCTGTTCTGTTCTGTTTAAAGGCATAATAAATATGCTATCTTAGTACATAAATTTTTAAAAATACATAAATATATTAATTAATATAAACCACATCAAGGTGTAATAGTGAAATGCAGAGAGTCAGCCAAATCTTCTGTTTGATGGAACGGTTTAAATGCACAGTTATAGACAACAATGAAGTCTCATCAAAAGTGTTTTGAGGGATCTCAAAATATGAGAGCTAGAACCACTTATTCCCAGTAAATTTCCGAGTCAACCATGCCAAAATGTTGCCACTAATTTATTTAAGAAATATATTCTTGTTGTCGACTATCATTCAAGATTTGATCATTGATGTTGCGAGATTATTTGGCACAACGTCGACAGCAATAATAAACCATTTAAAATCAATCTTTGCACAACATGGAATTCGATCCTGAGGTACTTTCTTCAGACAATGGACCACAATACACATCACAAGCATTTCAGGACTTTGCAAGAGAGCTCGATTTTAAACAAGTAACAAGTATAGTCCCAACTACCTGCAAAGCAATGGTCTTGCAGAGAGATTTAAGTTTAAACGATCAAACAAACGCTAAAATAAAAAAAATCAGCCAATCCGTACTTAGCTTTGTTGATGTACGTGCGACACCACTTTTTAAAATTTTAAAAATCAAAATTTTATTCAAAAGATGAACAACAAATTAAAACAAAAATGAAATGTTAATAGATGCTATCAAGCAAAAAATTTAAGTCAATTAAAACCCGGAAACATTGTGTGGGTTAAGGATCAAAAGTGTCCAAAAGTTGTAAAATCTTTTCTAAATTTTCCTCGATCTTATATACATAATCAGAATTCAGAAGGGGAAATAGATTGCTATAAATGAAAAAGAGAGAGGCTTGCAGGGAAGATGAATGAGAATAGTGTGTGTGTGTGTGTGAAAATAAAAATATGAAAGACTAGAGCTGTCGGTAATAATAGTACTGACAGGAATAACCCCAAGCAAGTGTTTGCCTTTAAATATACTCGCCATCATACTTGTGTAACTAGCAAAGAAGCCACAAAATTCGCGGAAAATTCAATTGGAGGTCACTTTTTTTCCCACTCTCACAGATTTATTTTTCTTCATTTTTGAAAGCATTCTAGCATTTTAATAATAGTTCAGATTTTAGAACATCTTATGCCCTAGTTGACAGCTTATGTCCCTTTAAGGTTTCAGTACTCACAACCCAAGTATTTTCCAATATAGTAGCAGGTGTTGGTTGGCACATCAGGTGTCTATGTGTGCATAGAGGTAAAATTATACAAGAGGCTATCCAATCAAATCAATCATAAAGTACAAAATTGAGCAATGAAACAGTCACTGAAGCCAATGAGTAGACCAAGAACGTTGTAATCATGTAGGATTCATGAACCAATGAATTGTTTTGTAGAAAGTGTTCCAGATATTGCAGAATACACACCTACTGTTACAACATCAGATTGAAATTGTTGAAATAAACAAAAAGAATTCTTCTCAACAAAAACTGGTCATTGACCAACAACAGAAGGAATTGACAGAAGTCAGAGGTGAATTACAGGATGTCGAGGCTAAGATTACAGCACAGAAAGTTCAGCACAGGGAAGAGGTGGAAGAATGGCGACAAAAGGTGGGTCTACAGATCTACACCTTTGCACTGCTTTACATATTGGCAATCAGCATCCGTCGTCATACATCGTTGGTCATGTGTCGTCCATCAACAACTGAACATTTTTAACTTTTTGAAAACTACCATTCCAATTCTTTTATTATGCCCCCCTTTGAAAAAGAGGGGGCATATTGTTTTGCAACTGTCGGTCGGTCTGTAGACCACATGTAGTCCACTCAATATCTTGAAAACCATTCACTTGATGATAATGATATTTCATATGTGGGTTGGTTATGAGTGGAAGATGACCCCTATTGTTTTTCAGGTCAAAAGGTCAAGGGTCAATCTACTCTGGACATAGGAATATAATGTCCGCTCAATATCTCGAGAACCCTTTGCTTGAAAGACATCAAACTTGGCACACTGGTACATCCTAAGGAGTAAATGACCCCTATTAATTTTGAGGTCATATGGTCAAGGGTCAAATTGGGCATAGGAATATACTGACCATTCAATGTCTAGAGAACCCTTTGCTTGACAGACATCAAACTTGGTACACCAGTACATCTTCAGAAGAAGATGACCCCTATTGATTTTGAGGTCACATGGTCAAACGTCAAGGGTCAAACTGGACATAGGAATATACTGTCCGTTCAATATCTTGAGAACCCTTTGCTTGACAGACATAAAACTTGGTACACTAGTACGTCTTCAGGAGAAGATGACCCCTATTGATTTTGAGGTCACATGGTCAAACGTCAAGGGTCAAACTGGACATAGGAATATACTGTCCGTTCAATATATGAGAACCCTTTTCTTGACAGACATCAAACTTGGTACACTGATACATCTTCAGGAGAAGATGACCCCTATTGATTTTGAGGTCACGTGGTCAAACGTCAAGGGTCACACTGGACATAGGAATATATTGTCCGTTCAATATCTTGAGAATCCTTTGCTTGACAGACATCAAACTTGGTACACCAGTACATCTTCAGGAGAAGATGACCCCTATTGATTTTGAGGTCACATGGTCAAACGTCAAGGGTCAAACTGGACATGGGAATATATTGTCCGTTCAATATCTTGAGAATCCTTTGCCTGACAGACATCAAACTTGTTACACTGGTACGTCTTCAGGAGAAGTTAACCCCTATTGATTTTGAGGTCACATGGTCAAAGGTCAAGGGTCAAACTGGACATTGGAATATATTGTCCGTTCAATATCTTGAGAACCCTTTGCTTGACAGACGTCAAACTTGTTACACCAGTATGTCTTCAGAAGAAGATGACCCTTATTGATTTTGAGGTCACATGGTCAAAGGTCAAGGGTCAAACTGGACATTGGAATATACTGTCCGTTCAATATCTTGAAAACCCTTTGCTTGACAGACGTCAAACTTGGTACACCAGTACGTCTTCAGGAGAAGATGACCCCTATTGATTTTGAGGTCACAAGGTCAAGGGTCAAACTGGACATAGGAATATACTGTCTGTTCAATATCTTGAAAACCCTTTGCTAGACAGATGTCAAACTTGGTACACTA